>NC_067247.2:0-302000 GCF_019359855.2 Lolium perenne
ACCCCAAACCTCAACCCCAAACCCCAAACCCCTAAACCCTAAACCCTAAACACTAAACCCTAAACCCTAAAACCCTAAAAACCTCAAACCTGTAAACCCTAAAAAACCCTAAACTCAAAACCCTAAAACCCTAAACCCTAAAACCCCAAACCCTAAACCCCAACCCCTAAACCCTAAAACCTAAACCCTAAACCCTAAACCCTAAACCCTAAACCCTAACCCTAAACCCTAAACCCTAAAACCCTAAACCCTAAACCCTAAACCCTAAACCCTAAAACCCTAAACCCTAACCCTAAACCCTAAACCCTAAACCCTAAACCCTAAAAACCCTAAAACTCCTAAAAACCCTTAAAACCCTAAAACTCAAAAAACCCCAAAACCCTAAACCCTAAACCCAACCCTAAACCCTAAACCCTAAACCCTAAACCCTAAACCCTAAACCTCAAACCCTAAACCCTAAACCCTAAACCCTAAAACCCCAAACCCTAAACCCTAAACCCTAAACCCTAAACCCTAAAAACCCCAAACCCTAAACCCTAAATCCCAAAAACCCTAACCCTAAACCCCAACCCTAAACCCTAAACCCTAAACCCTAAAACCCTAAACCCTAAACCCTAAACCCTAAAACCTTCAAACCCTAAACCCTAAAACCCTAAACCCTAAACCCAAACTCCTAAACCCTAAACTTAACCCTAAACCCTAAATCCCTAAACCCTAAACCCCTAAACCCTAAACCCTATGTTGAACCTCCCCGATTGAATTTACTCTTCAAATTATGTGTGTGATGCTAGTGATTTTGCTGCAGGGTGTTGTTCTTGGACAGCTAGCAGACAAAATTTGAATGTTATTCATTATGCTAGTAAAACTCTCGATGTCGCCAAAGAAATTATGCTACAAATCGAAAAGAGTTATTACCGTAGTTTTTGCCGTGGACAAGTTTGTATCTTATATCGTTGATTCAAAAGTCACAATTCATACTGATCATGTCAATTAGGTACCTTATGAAAAGAAAGACAAGCAGTCAAGGCTTATTAGATGGGTGCTTCTTTTGCAAGAATTTGATTTACATATCAGAGACAGAAAGGTGTTGATAATCCCGTTGTCGATAATTTGTCTAGATTGGAAAATATTGCTTATGATCCTTGCTCCCGTTAATGATATTTTTCTAAATGAACAATTGGCTGCAATAAAGTAGCTCATGATAGTCCTCGGTATGCCGATTATGCTAACTTTATTGTTTCCAAGTACTTGCCTCCAACCTTTTTAGCTCAGCAAAGGAGGAAATTCTTTTATGACTTGAGGCATTATTTTTGGGATGACTCACACTTATATAAAGAAGGAGTGGATGGTGTTATGCGAACATGTGTCCCCGAATATGAACAACAAGAGATATTGAGTAAGTGTCATGGTAGTGTTTATGGAGGACATCACGCGAGATAGGAACCGCACAAAAGGTTCTACAAATGTTTTGTTGGCCAACTCTTTAAAGATGCAAGAAAGTTTATTTTATCTGTGATTAATGTTAAAGAGTTGGTAATATATCTAGATGCAATGAAATGCTTATGAATTATACTCTTCTTATTGAACCATTTGATTGTTGGGGATTTCACGTCATGGGTCCTTTCCCTTCTTCTTGCATATAACACTCATATACTTTGTTGCTGTTGATTATGTTACTAAACGTGTGGTGGCCATACCCACAAAAAGTGATGACGGTGAGACCCTCTTTAAAAATGCTTTTTAGATGTTATTTTTCCTAGGTTTGGAGTACCTAGATATCTTATGACCGATGAAGGTTCTCATTTTATTCATGGTGGTTTTAGAAAAACTCTCAAGTAAATATGGTACAATCATGTAACTGTCAGCTTATCATCCTCAAACTAGAAGGGCAAGTAGAATTATCAAATAGAGAAATTAAATCTATCTTGCAAAAGACTCGGGTAATAAATCTAGGAAAAATTGGGCTAGTAAGTTGAAGGGGAAGCGTTGTGGGCTTACAAAAATGCTTATAAAAATCCTAGCTGTATGTCTCATAAAAATGGTTTATGGAAAGTTTGTCATTTACCTTTTAGAGCTGTATAATAAAGCTGCTGGCTATAAGAGAACTTAATAAAAGATTTTAAACTTGCCTAACATGAAAAGGTTGCTACAATTGAGTTCTTTAGATGAGTGGAGAAGCTTAAGCTTATGAAAATGCTAAACTTTTAAGGAGAAAGTTAAGAAATTGCATGATAGAAGAATTATTAAAAGAGAATTTAATATTGGAGATAAAGTCCTATTGTATCTGGCCTCTGCCTCGTATTTTTTGTGAAATTACTCTCAAAATGGAAGGACCATATGTCATTGTGGAGAAAATTATTCAAAGGTACAAAATCGCCTCGCCGAAGATGATGCCACACACTGCAGAACTACAAAGACTCAAACATTATATTTCCCGGAGATTCTTATAATGAAGATGTTGATGTTATTCATTATGCTAGTAAAACTCTCTTGATGTCAAGCTCAAAGAAATTATGCTACAACTGAAAAAGAGTTATTAGCTGTAGTTTTTGCTTGTGACAAGTTTAGACCTTATATTGTTGATTCAAAAGTCACAATTCATACTGATCATGCTGCAATTAGGTACCTTATGGAAAAGAAAGATGCTAAGCCAAGGCTTATTAGATGGGTGCTTCTTTTGCAAGAATTTGATTTACATATTGTAGACAGGAAAGGTGTTGATAATCCTGTTGCTGATAATTTGTCTAGATTGGAAAATATTGCTTATGATCCTGTTCCCGTTAATGATATTTTTCTAAATGAACAATTGGCTGCAATAAAGGTGAGCTCGCGGGATAGTCCTTGGTATGCTGATTATGCTAACTTTATTGTTTCCAAGTACTTGCCTCCAACCTTTTTAGCTCAGCAAAGGAGGAAATTCTTTTATGACTTGAGGCATTATTTTTGGGATGACTCACACTTATATAAAGAAGGAGTGGATGGTGTTATGCGAACATGTGTCCCCGAATATGAACAACAAGAGATATTGAGTAAGTGTCATGGTAGTGTTTATGGAGGACATCACGCCGGAGATAGAACCGCACAAAAGGTTCTACAGTCAGGTTTTTATTGGCCAACTCTCTTTAAAGATGCAAGAAAGTTTATTTTATCTTGTGATGAATGTTAAAGAGTTGGTAATATATCTAGATGCAATGAAATGCTTATGAATTATACTCTTCTTATTGAACCATTTGATTGTTGGGGATTTCACGTCATGGGTCCTTTCCCTTCTTCAGAAGGTAACACTCATATACTTGTTGTTGTTGATTATGTTACTAAATGGGTGGAAGCCATACCCACAAAAAGTGATGATGGTGAGACCTCTTTAAAAATGCTTTTAGATGTTATTTTTCCTAGGTTTGGAGTACCTAGATATCTTATGACTGATGAAGGTTCTCATTTTATTCATGGTGGTTTTAGAAAACTCTTGCTAAATATGGTATTAATCATAGAATTGCTTCAGTTATCATCCTCAAACTAGTGGGCAAGTAGAATTATCAAATAGAGAAATTAAATCTATCTTGCAAAAGACTGGTAATAAATCTAGGAAAAATTGGGCTAGTAAGTTGAAGGAAGCGTTGTGGGCTTACAAAAATGCTTATAAAAATCCTATGGGTATGTCTCATAAAATGGTTTATGGAAAAGCTTGTCATTTACCTTTAGAGCTAGAGCACAAAGCTTATTGGGCTATAAGAGAACTTAATAAAGATTTTAAACTTGCCGGTATGAAAAGGTTGCTACAATTGAGTTCTTTAGATGAGTGGAGAAGTGAAGCTTATGAAAATGCTAAACTTTTTAAGGAGAAAGTTAAGAAATTGCATGATAGAAGAATTATTAAAAGAGAATTTAATATTGGAGATAAAGTCCTATTGTATCGGTCTCGTCTCAGATTTTTTGCAGGGAAATTACTCTCAAAATGGGAAGGACCATATGTCATTGTGGAGGTGTATCATTCAGGGGCAATAAAAATTGCTTCGCTGAAAGATGATGCCACACACGTGGTGAATGGACAAAGACTCAAACATTATATTTCTGGAGATTCTTATAATGAAGATGTTGATGTTATTCGAGTGGTGACTCCGGAAACTTTCATCAAAGATCAAATTGATAGTTCTGCAGAGTTTGACTTCGAATAGGTAATAGTTTTGGTAGTAAAAAGTCCACGTTTAACTTTCCGAACAATATTTTTGCTAGAAAATATGAAAAATTACGAGATCAAATCGGAGGGGAGGAGGCGCACGAGGGCGCGTCCCCACGTGGTGGCGCGGGTCCCACCCTGGCCGCGCTGCCATATGGGGACGGCTCCTCGGAGTCCCTCTCCCACTCGGGTTCGACCTAGTACTTTCCTTTTGTCCTGAGAATTTTTGCTATATAATCCCCCAGACCCCCTAGGTCCGTATATCGTCTTCTCGTCGTGTTTTGTTTCGACCTGTTTCTGTTCAGATGTCGTTGCAAGGTTCATCCTCAGAATATTATGCAATGCGTCGCAAACGTGAGCTCCTCCAGGATCTAGATCAAGGAACTTTCGTTGGATGGGCGGAAGAGGAAAGGGTCGTGACAAGACGGAAAGAGATGGATGAGAGTGTCAAGGAGGAAGTGAAGAAGATGTCATCAATAAAAAGAGAGCGGCAAGTTGTGGGGAGTAAGCCAATCTTAGTGGGATCGGTTAACACTCGACGTTCTTTTTCTCATAACTTGCAGGGACCTTTACCACCTGCCCCTAGCCTCAACTCTTTCCCTGCTGTGGAGGAAGCTTTTCGGGTTACTGATACGCGTACAGCATGCGACCGTTGGGAATCCCAAGAGGAAGGTGTGATGCGTACAGCGGCAAGTTTTCCCTTAGTAAGAAACCAAGGTTTATCGAACCAGTAGGAGCCAAGAAGCACGTTGAAGGTTGATGGCCGTGGAGTGTAGTGCGGCGCAACACCAGGGATTCCGGTGCCAACGTGGAACCTGCACAACACAACCAAAGTACTTTGCCCCAACGTGTCAGTGAGGTTGTCAATCTCACCCTGCTTGTCAGAATAAAGGATTAGATGTATAGTGTGGATGATGATTGTTTGCAGAAAACAGTAGAACGAGTATTGCAATTGATTGTATTCGATGTTAAGAATGGACCGGGGTCCATAGTTCACTAGAGGCGTCTCTCCCATAAGAATAAGCATGTTGGGTGAACAAATTACAGTTGGGCAATTGACAAATAAAGAGGGCATGACCATGCACATACATGTTATGATGAGTATTGTGAGATTTAATTGGGCATTACGACAAAGTACATAGACCGCTATCCATCATGCATCCATGCCTAAAAAGTCCACCTTCAGGTTATCATCCGAACCCCCTCCAGTATTAAGTTGCAAACAACAGACAATTGCATTAAGTATGGTGCGTAATGTAATCAACAAATACATCCTTAGACATAGCGTTGATGTTTTATCCCTAGTGGCAACAGCACATCCACAACCTTAGAGGTTTCTATCACTCCCCCAGATTTAATGGAGACATGAACCCACTATCGAGCATAAATACTCCCTCTTGGAGTTACAAGCAAAAACTTGGCCAGAGCCTCTACTAGTAACGAAGAGCATGCAAGATCATAAACAACACATAGATAATAGATTGATAATCAACATAACATAGAATTCTCTATTCATCGGATCCCAACAAACACAACATGTAGCATTACAGATAGATGATCTTGATCATGTTAGGCAGCTCACAAGATCCAACAATGATAGCACAATTAGGAGAAGACGACCATCTAGCTACTACTATGGACCCATAGTCCAGGGGTGAACTACTCACTCATCACTCCGGAGGCGACCATGGCGGTGAAGAGTCCTCCGGGAGATGATTCCCCTCTCCCAGGTGCCTGAGGTAGATCTCCTGAATCCCCCAAGATGGGATTGGCGGCGGCGGCGTCTCTAGAAGGTTTTCTGTATCGTGGCTCTCGGTACTGGAGTTATTATCGACGAAGGCTTAAGTAGGCGGAGGAGGTAGGTTTAGGGGCGACGCGAGGGGCCCACACAGTAGGCCGGCGCGGCCAGGGCTTGGGTCGTGCCGCCCTGTTGTGTGGCCACCTCGTCGCCCCACTTCGTATCTCCCCCGGTGTTCTGGAAGCTTCGTGGAAAAATAAGATCCTGGGCGTTGATTTCGTCCAATTCCGAGAATATTTCCTTACTAGGATTTCTGAAACCAAAAACAGCAGAAAACAAAGAATCGGCTCTTCGGCATCTCGTTAATAGGTTAGTGCCGGAAAATGCATAAATATGACATAAAGTATGCATAAAACATGTAGGTATCATCAATAAAGTGGCATGGAACATAAGAAATTATCGATACGTTGGAGACGTATCAGCATCCCCAAGCTTAGTTCCTGCTCGTCCCGAGTAGGTGAACAATAACAAAGATAATTTCTGAAGTGACATGCCATCATAATCTTGATCATACTATTGTAAGCACATGTAATGAATGCAGCGATTCGAAGCAATGTAGATGCAATGAGTAAACAATTGAATCATATAGCAAAGACTTTTCATGAATAATACTTTCAAGACAAGCATCAATAAGTCTTGCATAAGAGTTAACTCATAAAGCAATAAATTCAAAGTAAAGGCATTGAAGCAACACAAAGGAAGATTAAGTTTCAGTGGTTGCTTTCAACTTGTAACATGTATATCTCATGGATATTGTCAACATAAAGTAATATAATAAGTGCAATATGGAAGTATGTAGGAATCAATGCACAGTTCACACAAGTGTTTGCTTCTTGAGATGGAGAGAAATAGGTGAACTAACTCAACATAAAAGTAGAAGAAAGGCCCTTTGCAGAGGGAAGCATCGATTGCTATATTTGTGCTAGAGCTTTGATTTTGAAAACAAGAAACAATTTTGTCAATGGTAGTAATAAAGCATATGCATCATGTAAATTATATCCTACAAGTTGCAAGCCCCATGCATAGTATACTAATAGTGTCCGCACCTTGTCCTAATTAGCTCGGATTACCTGGATTATCACCGCAATACATATGTTTTAACCAAGTGTCACAAAGGGGTACCTCTATGCCGCCTGTACAAAGGTCTAAGGAGAAAGCTCGCATTGGATTTCTCACTTTTGATTATTCTCAACTTAGACATCCATACCGGGACAACATAGACAACAGATAATGGACTCCTCTTTAATGCTTAAGCATTCAACAACAATTAATTTTCTCATATGAGATTGAGGATATTTGTCCAAAACTGAAACTTCCACCATGGATCATGGCTTTAGTTAGCGGCCCAATGTTCTTCTCTAACAGTATGCATGCTCAAACCATTCAACTCATGGTAAATCGCCCTTACTTCAGACAAAACGGACATGCATAGTGATGTCTACTTCCCCCTCCTTTTCCTGTAGACAGTGTTGGGCCTCCAAGAGCAGAGGTTTGTAGAACAGCAGCAAGTTTTCCCTTAAGTGGATCACCCAAGGTTTATCGAACTCAGGGAGGAAGAGGTCAAAGATATCCCTCTCATGCAACCCTGCAACCACAAAGCAAGAAGTCTCTTGTGTCCCCAACACACCTAATAGGTGCACTAGTTTGGCGAAGAGATAGTGAAATACAGGTGGTATGAATAAGTATGAGCAGAGAGTAACGCAGCGTAAAATAGCTTGTCGGGCGTGTAGTTGATGGTGGTAGTATTGGCAAAGCAGTAGTAACACAAAGAAACAAAGAAACAAGCAAAGAGTAACGCAAAGCAGTATTTAGGAACAAGGCCTAGGGATTACACTTTCACTAGTGGACACTCTCAACATTGATCACATAACAGAATAGATAAATGCATACTCTACACTTTTGTTGGATGATGAACACATTGCGTAGGATTACACGAACCCTCAATGCCGGAGTTAACAAGCTCCACAATTAATGTTCATATTTTAGTAACCTTATAGTGTAAGATAGATCAAAAGACTAAACCAAGTACTAACATAGCATGCACACTGTCACCTTCATGCATATGTAGGAGGAATAAAACTACTTTAATAACATTGCTAGAGTAGCACATAGATAAATTGTGATACAAACACATTGCAATCATAAAGAGATATAAATAAGCACCTCACTATGCCATTCATCAGTGAATAAGTATTCTGTGAAATATAGCCTAAGAGACCCACACGGTGCACACACTGTCACCTTTACACACGTGGGACAAGGAGTCTCCGGAGATCACATAAGTAAAACTCACTTGACTAGCATAATGACATCTAGATTACAAGCATCATCATATGAATCTCAATCATGTAAGGCAGCTCATGAGATTATTGTATTGAAGTACATAGGAGAGAGATGAACCACATAGCTACCGGTACAGCCCCGAGCCTCGATGGAGAACTACTCCTCCTCATGGGAGCAAGCACGGTGATGAAGATGGCGGTGGAGATGGCAGCGGTGTCGATGGAGAAGCCTTCCGGGGGCACTTCCCCATTCCGGCGGCGTGCCGGAACAGAGACTCCTGTCCCCCAGATCTTGGCCTCGCGATGGCGGCGGCTCTGGAAGGTTTCTGTGGTTTTCGTCGAATGTATCAGGGTTTTCGATCCAGGGGCTTTATATAGGCGAAGAGGCGGCGTAGGAGGGTCGAAGGGGTGCCCACACCATAGGGTGGCGCGGGCCCCCCCTGGCCGCGCCGGCCTAGGGTTTGGGTGGCCTGTGCCCCCTCCCTGGTGGCTCTCGGGTGTTCGGATAAGCTTCCGGTAAAATAGGAACCCGGGCGTTGATTTCGTCCGATTCCGAGAATATTTCGTTACTAGGATTTCTCAAACCAACAACAGCAGAAAAACAGAACTGCACTTCGGCATCTTGTTAATAGGTTAGTTCCAGAAAATGCACGAATATGACATAAAGTGTGCATAAAACATGTAGATAACATCAATAATGTGGCATGGAACATAAGAAATTATCGATACGTCGGAGACGTATCAGCATCCCCAAGCTTAGTTCTCGCTCGTCCCGAGCCGTGTAAAACGATAACAAAGATAATTTCTGGAGTGACATGCCATCATAAACTTGATCATACTATTTGTAAAGCATATGTAGTGAATGCAGCGATCAAAACAATGTATATGACATGAGTAAACAAGTGAATCATATAGCAAAGACTTTTCATGAATAGCACTTCAAGACAAGCATCAATAAGTCTTGCATAAGAGTTAACTCATAAAGCAATAATTCATAGTAAAAGCATTGAAGCAACACAAAGGAAGATTAAGTTTCAGCGGTTGCTTTCAACTTATAACATGTATATCTCATTGATATTGTCAACATAGAGTAATATAACAAGTGCAATATGCAAATATGTAGGAATCAATGCACAGTTCACACAAGTGTTTGCTTCTTGAGGTGGAAAGAAATAGGTGAACTGACTCAACATTGAAAGTAAAAGAATGGTCCTCCATAGAGGAAAAGCATCGATTGCTATATTTGTGCTAGAGCTTTGATTTTGAAAACGTAAAGAGAGCATAAAAATAAAGTTTTGAGAGGTGTATGTTGTTGTCAACGAATGGCAGCAGGTACTCTAACCCTCTTGCCAGACAAACCTTCAAAGAGCGGCTCCCATTTTATTTTATTTTGGGTGGCACTCCTTCCAACCTTTCTTTCACAAACCATGGCTAACCGAATCCTCGGGTGCCTGCCAACAATCTCATACCATGAAGGAGTGCCTTTTTATTTTAGTTTTATTATGATGACACTCCTCCCAACCTTTGCTTACACAAGCCATGGCTAACCGAATCCTTCGGGTGCCGTCCAACAATCACATACCATGGAGGAGTGTCTATTTTTGTTAATTCATTTGGGACTAGGAATCCCATTGCCAGCTCTTTTTGCAAAATTATTGGATAAGCGGATGAAGCCACTAGTCCATTGGTGAAAGTTGCCCAACAAGATTGAAAGATAAACACCACATACTTCCTCATGAGCTATAAAACATTGACACAAATCAGAGGTGATAAATTTTGAATTGTTTAAAGGTAGCACTCAAGCAATTTACTTTGGAATGGCGGAGAAATACCATATAGTGGGTAGGTATGGGGGACACAAATGGCATAGTGGTTGGCTCAAGTATTTTGGATGCATGAGAAGTATTCCCTCTCGATACAAGGTTTAGGCTAGCAAGGCTTATTTGAAACAAACACAAGGATGAACCGGTGCAGCAAAACTCACATAAAAGACATATTGAAAACATTATAAGACTCTACACTGTCTTCCTTGTTGTTCAAACTCAATACTAGAAATTATCTAGACCTTAGAGAGACCAATTATGCAAACCAAATTTTAGCAAGCTCTATGTATTTCTTCATTAATGGGTGCAAAGCATATGATGCAAGAGCTTAAACATGAGCACAACAATTGCCAAGTATCACATTACCCAAGACATTAATAGCAATTACTACATGTATCATTTTCCAATTCCAACCATATAACAATTTAACGAAGAGGAAACTTCGCCATGAATATTATGAGCTAAGAACACATGTGTTTATACGAACCAGCGGAGCGTGTCTCTCTCCCACACAAGCATGATGTAATCCAATTTATTCAAACAAAACAAAAATAAAAGCATACAGACGCTCCAAGTAAAGCACATAAGATGTGACCGAATAAAAATATAGTTTCAAGAGAAGGAACCTGATAATTTGTCGATGAAGAAGGGGATGCCTTGGGCATCCCCAAGCTTAGACGCTTGAGTCTTCTTAGAATATGCAGCGGTGAACCACCGGGGCATCCCCAAGCTTAGAGCTTTCACTCTCCTTGATCATGTTGCATCATACTCCTCTCTTGATCCTTGAAAACTTCCTCCACACCAAACTTAGAACAACTCATTAGAGGGTTAGCGACAATAAAAATTAACATGTTCAGAGGTGACACAATCATTCTTAACACTTCTGGACATTGCTCAAAGCTACTGGAAGGTAATGGAACAAAGAAATCCACCCAACACAGCGAAAGAAGCAATGCGAAATAAAAGGCAGAATCTGTCAAAACAGAACAGTCCGTAAAGACGAATTTCTAATAAATACTTCCGTTGCTCAGATCAGAAAACTCAAAACTAATGAAAGTTGCGTACATATCTGAGGAACACGCACGTAAATTGGCATATTTTTATGATTTTTCTACAGAGAAAACAGCCCAGATTCGTGACAGATAGAAATCTGTTTCTGCGCAGAAATCCAAATCTAGTATCAACCTTCGATTAGAGGCTTCACTTGGCACAACAAAACACAAAACTAAGATAAGGAGAGGTTGCTACAGTAGTAAACAACTTCCAAGACAAAAAATAAAAACAAAGTACTGTAGCAAAATAACACATGGGTTATCTCCCAAGAAGTTCTTTTCTTTATAGCCATTAAGATGGGCTCAGCAGTTTTAATGATGCACTCGCAAGAAATAGTAGTTGAAGCAAAAGAGAGCATCAAGAGGCAAATTAAAAACACATTTAAGTCTAACATGCTTCCTATGCAAAGGAATCTTGTAAATAAACAAGTTCATGAAGAGCAAAGTAACAAGCATAGGAAGATAAAACAAGTGTAGCTTCAAAAATTTCAGCACATAGAGAGGTATTTTAGTAACATGAAAATTTTTACAACCATATTTTCCTCTCTCATAATAACTTTCAGTAGCAACATGAGCAAACTCAACAATATAACCATCACATAAAGCATTCTTATCATGAGTCTCATTAATAAAATTATTACTACTCCCAACATAAGCATAATCAATTTTATTAGTAATAGCGGGAGCAAATTCAACAAAGTAGCTATCATTATTATTCTCATCAAGTGTAGGAGGCATAGTATAATCACAACAAAATTTACTCTCCATAGTAGGTGGCACCAAAAGACCACTATCATTATAATCATCATAAATAGGAGGCAAAGTATCATCAAAGAAAATTTTCTCCTCAATGCTTGGGGGACTAAAAAGATCATGAAAACCAGCTTCCCCAAGCTTAGAACTTTCTATATCATTATCAACAATGGTGTTCAAAGCGTTCATACTAATATTACTACCAGCATGCAAATAAGATTCCATAGGTTTTTTAATTTTCGCATCAAACAATCCATGTTTTAAATCAGGAAATAGAATAAGAAGATCATTCTTGTCCATTATGCCAAACTAGTGTAAACAAGAAACAAAAAGATGCAATTGCAGGATCTAAAGGAAATAGCTTCGAGTACTTACAAATACTGGGAAATAGCTTAGTAGCCGAGATCAGGAGTGTGAGTACCTTTTACCTTTCCTCACTGCAAGAATCGGCGCCTTTAAAATAGCTTGATGTCTACTTCCCCCTCCTTTTCCTGTAGACAGTGTTGGGCCTCCAAGAGCAGAGGTTTGTAGAACAGCAGCAAGTTTTCCCTTAAGTGGATCACCCAAGGTTTATCGAACTCAGGGAGGAAGAGGTCAAAGATATCCCTCTCATGCAACCCTGCAACCACAAAGCAAGAAGTCTCTTGTGTCCCCAACACACCTAATAGGTGCACTAGTTTGGCGAAGAGATAGTGAAATACAGGTGGTATGAATAAGTATGAGCAAAGAGCAACGGTGCCGTAAAATAGCTTGCTGGCGTGTAGTTGATGGTGGTAGTATTGCAGCAAAGAGAGTAACACAAGAAAAACAGTAAACAAGCAGTAGTAACGCAGCAGTATTTAGGAACAAGGCCTAGGGATTACACTTTCACTAGTGGACACTCTCAACATTGATCACATAACAGAATAGATAAATGCATACTCTACACTTTTGTTGGATGATGAACACATTGCGTAGGATTACACGAACCCTCAATGCCGGAGTTAACAAGCTCCACAATTAATGTTCATATTTTAGTAACCTTATAGTGTAAGATAGATCAAAAGACTAAACCAAGTACTAACATAGCATGCACACTGTCACCTTCATGCATATGTAGGAGGAATAAAACTACTTTAATAACATTGCTAGAGTAGCACATAGATAAATTGTGATACAAACACATTGCAATCATAAAGAGATATAAATAAGCACCTCACTATGCCATTCATCAGTGAATAAGTATTCGTGGAAATATAGCCTAAGAGACCCACACGGTGCACACACATCACCTTTACACACGTGGGACAAAGGAGTCTCCTGGAGATCACATAAGTAAAACTCACTTGACTAGCATAATGACATCTAGATTACAAGCATCATCATATGAATCTCAATCATGTAAGGCAGCTCATGAGATTATTGTATTGAAGTACATAGGAGAGAGATGAACCACATAGCTACCGGCATGCCCCGAGCCTCGATGGAGAACTACTCCCTCCTCATGGGAGCAAGCGGTGATGAAGATGGCGGTGGAGATGGCAGCGGTGTCGATGGAGAAGCCTTCCGGGGGCACTTCCCCGTTCCGGCGGCGTGCCGGAACAGAGACTCCTATCCCCCAGATCTTGGCCTCGCGATGGCGGCGGCTCTGGAAGGTTTCTGTGGTTTTCGTCGAACGTATCAGGGTTTTCGATCCAGGGGCTTTATATAGGCGAAGAGGCAGCACAGGAGGGTCGAAGGGGTGCCCACACCATAGGGTGGCGCGGGCCCCCCCTGGCCGCGCCGGCCTAGGGTTTGGGTGGCCTGTGCCCCCTCCCTGGTGGCTCTCGGGTGTTCTGGATGCTTCCGGGTAAAATAGGAACCTGGGCGTTGATTTCGTCCGATTCCGAGAATATTTCATTACTAGGATTTCTGAAACCAAAAACAACAGAAAACAGGAACTGGCACTTCGGCATCTTGTTAATAGGTTAGTTCCAGAAAATGCACGAATATGACATAAAGTGTGCATAAAACATGTAGATAACATCAATAATGTGGCATGGAACATAAGAAATTATCGATACGTCGGAGACGTATCACATAGCAACTCACATGATATTCAACAAAGAGTAGTTGATGGCGTCCCCAGGAACATGGTTATCGCTCAACAAGCAACTTATAAGAAATAAAATGCATAAGTACATATTCAATACCACAATAGTTTTTAGGCTATTTGTCCCATGAGCTATATATTGCAAAGGTAAAGGATAGAAATTTAAAGGTAGCACTCAAGCAATTTACTTTGGAATGGCGGAGAAATACCATGTAGTAGGTAGGTATGGTGGACACAAGTGGCATAGTGTTTGGCTCAAGGATTTTGGATGCATGAGTAGTATTCCCTCTCGATACCAGGCTTAGGCTAGCAAGGTTATTTGAAACAAACACAAGTATGAACTGGTACATCAAAACTCACATAAAAGACATATTGTAAGCATTATAAGACTCTATACCGTCTTCCTTGTTGTTCGACCCTTACTAGAAATTATCTAGACCTTAGAGAGACCAATTATGCAAACCAAATTTTAGCAAGCTCTATGTATTTCTTCATTAATAGGTGCAAAGTATATGATGCAAGAGCTTAAACATGAGCACAACAATTTCCAAGTATCAAATTATTCAAGACATTCTACCAATTACTACATGTAGCATTTCCCGTTTCCAACCATATAACAATTTAACGAAGCAGTTTAACCTTCGCCATGAACATTATGAGTAAAGCCTAAGGACATATTTGTCCATATGCAACAGCGGAGTGTGTCTCTCTCCCACACAATGAATGCTAGGATCCATTTTATTCAAACAAAACAAAAACAAAAACAAACAGACGCTCCAAGCAAAGTACATAAGATGTGATGGAATAAAAATATAGTTTCACTAGAGGAACCTGATAATGTTGTCGATGAAGAAGGGGATGCCTTGGGCATCCCCAAGCTTAGACGCTTGAGTCTTCTTGAAATATGCAGGGGTGAACCACCGGGGCATCCCCAAGCTTAGAGCTTTCAATCTCCTTGATCATATTGTATCATCTCCCTCTCTTGATCCTTGAAAACTTCCTCCACACCAAACTCAAAACAACTCATTAGAGGGTTAGTGCACAATCAAAATTCACATGTTCAGAGGTGACATAATCATTCTTAACACTTCTGGACATTGCACAAAGCTACTGAAAGTTAATGGAATAGAAAAATCCATCAAGCATAGCAAAACAGGCAATGCGAAATAAAAGGCAGAATCTGTCAAAACAGAACAGTCTGTAAAGACGAATTTCTAAGAGGCACCAGACTTTCTCAAATGAAAATTCTTAAATTGAATGAAAGTTGCGTACATATCTGAGGATCACTCACGTAAATTGGCATAATTTTCTGAGTTACCTACAGAGAATTAGGCCCAGATTCGTGACAGCAAGAAATCTGTTTCTGCGCAGTAATCCAAATCTAGTATGAACCTTACTATCAAAGACTTTACTTGGCACAACAATGCAACAAAACTAAGATAAGGAGAGGTTGCTACAGTAGTAACAACTTCCAAGACTCAAATATAAAATAAAAGTGCAGTAGTAAAATCATGGGTTGTCTCCCACAAGCGCTTTTCTTTAACGCCTTTCAGCTAGGCGCAGAAAGTGTGTATCAAGTAACATCAAGAGATGATGCATCTACAGCGGGGTTTGGAGTTTTCTCAACCATGCATTGTATTTTGTATACATAAGTTTCAGAGGCTCCCTTTTCATTAGTCTTGGGCTTGCTACTCTCATCAAACAAATTTTCAGGGACAAGCCAAGCATAATTATCATCTAGAGCTTCATGCATTCCTAGGAGCTTACAAGGTATTGGTGCTTTAATCTCCCCACCATCATTAACATTATTAGTGTACTTAATTCTATCCATATCCATCTTTTCAAGTGTTCTTTTAAAATCGGTGAACATACCAAGCCTCTTATGCTTAATAAAAACTTTTCTAGCTTCTTTGGCTATATCCTCAAATTCTCGCACAAGAACTTTTAAAACAAAAACTCTCTTTTCTCCCCTCTCCATATCAGAAAGTGTAAGAAACATGTGTTGTATCACGGGGTTGAGACTAATAAATCTAGTTTCCATCATGCGTACCAAACAGACAGAGGCATCTTCATAGGTAGGGACAGTTTTTGCCAGGGGTATATCTTTTAAAGTAAAATTAGGAGGAAACATGATGAAATAAGTAAGGTAAATGCAAGTAACTATTTTTTGTGTTTTTAATATAGCAAATAAGATAGCAATTAAAGTAAAACTAGCAACTAATTTTTTTGTATTTTGATATAATGCAGCAAACAAAGTACTAAATAAAATAAAGCAAGACAAAAACAAAGTAAAGAGATTGGAGGTGGAGACTCCCCTTGCAGCGTGTCTTGATCTCCCCGGCAACGGCGCCAGAAAACAATCTTGATACGCGTACAACACGCGACCGTTGGGAACCCCAAGAGGAAGGTGTGATGCGTACAGCGGCAAGTTTTCCCTCAGTAAGAAACCAAGGTTTATCGAACCAGTAGGAGCCAAGAAGCACATTGAAGGTTGATGGCGGCGGAGTGTAGTGCGGCGCAACACCAGGGATTCCGGCGCCAACGTGGAACCTGCATAACACAACCAAAGTACTTTGCCCCAACGTGACAGTGAGGTTGTCAATCTCACCGGCTTGCTGTAACAAAGGATTAGATGTATAGTGTGGATGATGATTGTTTGCAGAAAACAATAGAACGAGTATTGCAGTTGATTGTATTCGATGTTAAGAATGGACCGGGGTCCACAGTTCACTAGAGGCGTCTCTCCCATAAGAATAAGCATGTTGGGTGAACAAATTACAGTTGGGCAATTGACAAATAAAGAGGGCATGACCATGCACATACATGTTATGATGAGTATTGTGAGATTTAATTGGGCATTACGACAAAGTACATAGACCGCTATCCAGCATGCATCTATGCCTAAAAGTCCACCTTCAAAGTTATCATCCGAACCCTCCAAATATTAAGTTGCAAACAACAGACAATTGCATTAAGTATGGTGTGTAATGTAATCAACAAATACATCCTTAGACATAGCGTTGATGTTTTATCCCTAGTGGCAACAGCACATCCACAACCTTAGAGGTTTCTGTCACTCCCCTAGATTTAATGGAGACAAGAACCCACTATCGAGCATAAATACCCCCTCTTGGAGTTACAAGCAAAAACTTGGCCAGAGCCTCTACTAGTAACGGAGAGCATGCACGATCATAAACAACACATAGATAATAGATTGATAATCAACATAACATAGCATTCTCTATTCATCGGATCCCAACAAACACAACATGTAGCATTACAGATAGATGATCTTGATCATGTTAGGCATCACAAGATCCAACAATGATAACACAATTATGAGAAGATGACCATCTAGCTACTGCTATGGACCCATAGTCCAGGGGTGAACTACTCACTCATCACTCCGGAGGCGACCATGGCGGTGAAAAGTCCTCCGGGAGATGATTCCCCTCTCCGGCAGGGTGCCGGAGGCGATCTCCTGAATCCCCCGAGATGGGATTGGCGGCGGCGGCGTCTCTGGAAGGTTTTCCGTATCGTGGCTCTCGGTACTGGAGTTATTATCGACGAAGGCTTAAGTAGGCGGAGGAGGTAGGTTTAGGGGCGACGTGAGGGGCCCACACAGTAGGCCGGCGCGGCCAGGGCTTGGGCCGCACCGCCCTGTTGTGTGGCCGCCTCGTTGCCCCACTTCGTATCTCCCCCGGTGTTCTGGAAGCTTCGTGGAAAAATAAGATCCTGGGCGTTTATTTCGTCCAGTTCCGAGAATATTTCCTTACTAGGATTTCTGAAACCAAAAATAGCAAAAAATAGCAACTGGCTCTTCGGCATCTCTTTAATAGGTTAGTGCCGGAAAATGCATAAATATGACATAAAGTATGCATAAAACATGTAGGTATCATCAATAAAGTGGCATGGAACATAAGAAATTATCGATACGTTGGAGACCTATCAGTTACCAATGAGTTTTGTGATCAATACCGTGTTCTGAGAAGGGAAGTGGAGATACTTCAGGAGGAGAACAACCGACTTTGCAGAATGCTAGAGCGGTTCCTCACTCCCATCAGGGTCGTTCCACCATCACCACCGAAGGAATAATTCATCATTGGTATTGGCACCCCCTTGGCTTGTTCCAAGCTTGGGGGGAGTGACGCGGTATCACATCATCACTATCTTTTACCTTTTTACTGTCAAGTAGTGTCATATCATGAGTAGGGAAGTTATCATATAAGATGGTTTGCAGTGTGGAAGTATCTCTCTTTTAGTTGGTTATCTATGTATCCCTTGGTGTGAGTTATCGTTATGGAATATTAATGAGAAGTTTTATCATTTACGTTTTGCACACCTTATTTTAGTTTGCAATTTATGTTATATGATTGATCTTGTTGTTAGTATTGATATCACTTTGGGAGCATCAAGTAAATCTATTTGGTTTTGGCAAACTTAGCATTGGTCAACAACAACAATACTTTGAGGCTTAAGTAGAAAAGAGGGAAGTACATGTAGATATATTATTTCATTATCTTTCTTTCTTGTTAGCTAATGAGCTTAGTATTCTGAAGTTAAAATTGTTTGTGCTTACAAGGAAGATGCATGATTGTTTCTATCACATGTATATTTGTTTGTTTCCCTCAACTCTTATGCTTGCTAACCAAACTTGCTAGCCAAAGACCTATACTGAGAGGGAATGCTTCTCGTGCATCCAAAACCTTAAACCAAACCCATGCCATTTGTGTCCACCATAACTACCTATTATGTGGTATTTTTGCGCCACTCCAAGTAAATATTTCATGTGCTACCTTTAAACAATTCAAAAGTTATTATCTTTTATTTGTGGCAATGTTTTATAGCTCATGAGGAAGTATGTGGTCTTTTATCTTTCAATCTTGTTGAACACACTTTCACCAATGGACTAGTGGCATATACATCCGCTTATCCAATAATTTTGCAAAAGAGCTGGCAACGGGGTGCCCAGCCCCAATTAATAACTTTCATTAATAATTCTCTTCACATGTTTTGCCCTGATTTATCAGTAAGCAACTTAATTTTGCAATATACACTCCTACATGGTATGTGAAATGTTGGAAGGCACCCAAGGATTCGGTTAGCCATGGCTTGTGAAAGCAAAGGTTGGGAGGAGTGTCATCCAAAAATAAAACTAAAGTACATGTGTAAACAAAAGAGAAGAGGGATGATCTACCTTGCTGGTAGAGATAACGTCCTTCATGGGAGCCGCTCTTGAAAGTCTGGTTAAACAAGGGGGTTAGAGTGCCCACTACCATTCGTTGACAACAACAAACACCTCTCAAAACTTTATTTTTATGCTCTCTATATGCACGATTTCAAAACTTGAAAAGCTCTAGCACATGATTTAATCCCCGCTTCCCTCTGCGAAGGGCCTATCTTTTACTTTTATGTTGAGTCAGTAAACCTATTTCCCTCTATCTCAAGCAAGCAATTGAGTTGTTGTGATCCAACCATTTATATTGTGATCTATTTAATCATGTCTTTTATTCTTCCTTGTTTGGTACAAAATTTTATCTGAATGAATATAACTTTGAAGGTTATCAATGATTATGAGGAGATTGTTATGATTGAGCATGTAAGTTCTGCCATATAAGCTCTAATATAAAGGCTCTGCTCGAAAGATAAGTACAATCTGTTAATTGTTCTTTGACCAAGAATGAAGTTTGACATCACCAATTATGATTTCCTATGCACCTTTATTTGTGATTTCCCTCTACTTGTTTCAAGTTGAGTTATATGAGGAAGTTGTTTACTAGAATTTCTTGTGTGAATTAATAAATGTGATGCTTCTTGTCCGTATTTTATTTATCGACTCTTCACTCCATAAACATGTGGTCTTGTTTACTGAGTTCAGTTTCGCTTGGGGACAACGAGGTCTAAGCTTGGGGGGAGTTGATACGTCCATTTTGCATCACTATTTTATATCATAATTTACTGTTATTCATTGATATATTTCATATTTAGAGATGATACTTATGTTATTTCACCTATTTTGCATGTTTCATGATTATTGGAGAATTACTCACCGGAGTCAAAATTCTGCTGGAAAAAGCACCGTCAGGATACAATATTTCTGAAGATCAACAATTGACGGAAAATATACCAAAGCTCCTATTTTTCCAGATGATGGGGCCAACCAAAAGGGGAGGCCGAGGAGGGCCTCCATGGGCCCTCCCCATGGGCTGGCGCGGCCACCAATGCTGGCGCGCCACCACGTGGGGAGGGGGCCCACGACCCCCTCAGCCATCGCCCTTTCGCGTACTTCATCTGCCATAAACCCTAAGGTGCGGGGGAACATCGAGGAGAGTCATCGCTGCCTCCTCGAGGCGGAAAACACCAGAGAGAAAAGAGCTCTCCGGCAGATAGAAATCTGTCGGGGAAATTCCCTCCCGGAGGGGGGAAATCGTCGCCATCGTCACCGTCATCGAGCTGGACTTCATTGGGATCATCATCATCATCATCTCCACCACCGACACCGTCATCTCCACCGCTGCACCTCGTCTCCGCCGTAACATCTAGGGTTGAATCTTGAATATTTCATAGGGGAAACTCTACCGGTGTTGATTACTCCTTGTTATTGATGCTATTGAGTGAAACCGTTGAATCAAGGTTTATGTTCAGATTGTTATCCATGATCATATCACCTCTGATCATGTTCCATATGATGTCTTGTGAGTAGTTCGTTTAGTTCTTGAGGACATGGGTGAAGTCTAAATGTTAGTAGTGAACTATGTTGAGTAATATTTAATGGTTTGATATTTAAGTTGTGGTGTTATTCTTCTAGTGGTGTCATGTGAACGTCGACTACATGACAATTCACCTTTATGGGCCTAGGGGAATGCATCTTGTATTCGTTTGCTAATTGTGGGGTTGCCGGAGTGACAGCAACCTGAACCCCCGTTGGTATATCGATGCATGAGGGATAGCAGGATCTCAGAGTTTAAGGCTGTGGTTAGATTTATCTTAATTACTTTCTTGTATTTGCGGATGCTTGCAAGGGGTTTAATCACAAGTATGTATTAGTCCTAGGAAGGGCGGTGCATTAGCATAGGTTCACCCACACAACACTTATCAAAACAATGAAGATTAATCAACTATATGAAGCGAAAGCACTAGACTAAATTCTCGTGTGTCCTCAAGAACGTTTGGTCATCATAAGTAAACTAACCGACTTGTCCTTTGTGCTAAAAAGGATTGGGCCACTTGCTGCAATTATTATTCTCGCATTTTACTTACTTGTATTTTATTTATCTGCTATATCAAAACCTCCTGAAAACTTGTCTGTGAGCATTTACAGTGAATCCTTCATCGAAACTACTTGTCAACACCTTTTGCTCCTCATTGGGTTTGACACTCTTATTTATCGAAAGTACTACGATACACCCCCTATACTTGTGGGTCATCAAGACTATTTTCTAGCGCCGTTGCCGGGGAGTGAAGCGCTATTGGTAAGTGGAATTGGTAAGGAAAACTTTTACTGTACGTGTTGTTTTTATTTCTGCCGCCTGCTATAATTCATTATAGAGAGATCTTCTCTTGATTTCATATTTGGAAAATCTACTACTACTGCAAAGGTAGTGGATGAGGCGCCAGGTGAGAAAGTGATTCCATATAAATACCTATGAAAATTATTCAACGTGTTGTGGATAACTGCTATGAAGGGGATGGAACTGTCGATTTGAGATAAAGAACGTCCCAAACGGAGTTTGTATGCGAAATCTGGACCCATATTACTGATACGTGTCAAACGTATCTATAATTTCTTATGTTCCATGCTAGTTTTATGACAATACTCACATGTTTTATATACACTTTATATCATTTTTATGCATTTTCCGGTACTAACCTATTAACAAGATGCCGAAGTGCCAGTTCCTGTTTTCTGCTGTTTTTGGTTTCAGAAATCCTACACAGGAAATATTCTCGGAATTGGACGAAACAAAAGCCCACGGTCTTATTTTCCACGGAGCCTTCCAGAACACCGAAGAGGAGACGGAGAGGGGGCACGGGCGGCCACACCATAGGGGGGCGCGACCCCACCCCTGGTCGCGCCGCCATATGGGGTGGGCCCCTCGAGCGCCCCCCACTCTGCCCCTTCGCCTATATAATCCTTCCGTTGCGAAAACCCTAGTACCGAGAGCCACGATACGAGAAAAGTTACTAAGACGCCGCCGCCGTCAACCCCATCTCGGGGGTTCTGAAGATCGCCTCTGGCACCCTGCCGGAGAGGGGAATCATCACCGGAGGGCTCTACATCACCATGCCCGCCTCCGGACTGATGCGTGAGTAGTTCATCCTTGGACTATGGGTCCATAGCAGTAGCTAGATGGTTGTCTTCTCCTCTTGTGCTATCATGTTTAGATCTTGTGAGCTACCTTTCATGATCAAGATCATCTATTTGTAATGCTACATGTTGTGTTTGGTAGGATCCGATGAATATGGAATACTATGTCAAGTTGATTATCGATCTATCATATATGTGTTGTTTATGATCTTGCATGCTCTCCGTTGCTAGTAGAGGCTCTGGCCAAGTTGATACTTGTAACTCCAAGAGGGAGTATTTATGCTAGATAGTGGGTTCATGTCTCCATTGAATTTGGGGGAGTGACAGCAACCTCTAAGGTTGTGGATGTGCTATTGCCACTAGGGATAAAACATCGATGCTTTGTCTAAGGATATTTGTATTGTTTACATTATGCACGGTACTTAATGCAATTGTCTGTTGTTTGCAACTTAATACTGGAAGGGGTGCGGATGCTAACCCGAAGGTGGACTTTTTAGGCATAGATGCATGCTGGATAGCGGTCTATGTTCTTTGTCGTAATGCCCTAATTAAATCTCATAGTAGTCATCATGATATGTATGTGCATTCTTATGCCCTCTATATTTGTCAATTTCCCAACTGTAATTTGTTCACCCAACATGCTATTTATCTTATTGGAGAGACACCACTAGTGAACTGTGGACCCCGGTCCATTCTTTTACATCTGAAATACAACCTACTGCAATCATTGTTCTCTGTTGTTCTTTGCAAACAAACATCATTCTCCACACCATACGTTTAATCCTTTGTTTACAGCAAGTCGATGAGATTGACAACCTCACTGTTAAGTTGGGGCAAAGTATTTTGATTGTGTTGTGCAGGTTCCACGTTGGTGCCGAAATCCCTGGTGTTGCGCCGCACTACATTCCTTCACCAACAACCTTCACGTGGCCTTCATCTCCTACTGGTTCGATAACCTTGGTTTCTTACTGAGGGAAAACTTGATGTTGTATGCATCACACCTTCCTCTTGGGGTTCCCAATGGACGCGTGCTTCACGCGTCATCAATTACTGAAGGATACAGAGGCAGTTTAGGGAACCCGAAAATATGCGATGTGATTGACTCAACCTCCTTCCATATTTGAGGATTTCGGCCAAGGCAAGACTTAATGTACTCATAAAGGACAGATGTGAGTCCTAGGAAGGTTCTATAGGTGTCTAAGAGCCCTTGGATCAAAGGGGAATACATCCAATGGCCAAGATTGTATCTCTACATCTATATATTAAGGGGAAACCCTTGTTTTGGAGGCATCCATCCATTGTGATGAGACTCATCCTCCTTTGGCGCCGCCAAGGAGAGGGGAAGTCTCCTCCACACCAGCACCAAATCCAAGGAAGAAGAAGGGGCAAGGGGCCGCTACCCCCAAGGGCAGCTGCCGCCAGGTTGCCGTCGCCTCCCGTGGCCACCGCCATAGGGATCTTCATCGTCATCTCCTCCATGGGATGGACCTCTTCATCAATATCCTCAGTAGCATCTTCATCTACCCTTTTGTAATCTCTTGGCAAACATGATGTGTATTGCAATCTATCAATTTTTCATGGTATTTTGTGTCTTCATGTATTTGTTAGAGTAGTGACTTGTTCATGGAAATTGTTATATAGTTTGTTGCTGGTTGCATACGAGTATATGTTATCTTCTATGATGATCTTGTTGTACTAACATATGAGTGTACACATGTTTTCGGGTATGCACAAGGTTGTCACCGTTGCATGTTGATAGGGTGAGGGACAACTAGAGCTTGACAAAAACCATGTTTCAATTCTTATATTCAAGTTGTATTAATCCATGGTTAATCAACGGGGGTATAACTATGGGGACCTTTAAACTTACAACGGTGGTTAGACTTTATGTCATAATAGTTCTCTTGTTTGTTCTTAATTAGACTTGAGAAATAGTGGTGTAATTGCTCATGTCTATGGCTACACGTATCTGTGGCTCCTCTCTAGAATAAACTATAAAAAGACTATCTTTGTGCTTCACTAGTTATGACAACCACACAAATGAAGTAGAAATTTGCTAGAACACGTAATCCCTTGAGTTACTCCACTTCACTTTACTTAATCTCATTTTACTTTATTACACTTTATTTTCTGGTATTAATTTTATTTCTTGCATTTTAGTTTCAGTACATATAGTTTCATAGTAAAAACCTCTTCACACACATTATATATCCTAGCGTTGCATATAAGGCCACATAAGTGGGTTCACTAGTATAGATAGATGTTTAATTTTAAGTATCATTGTTTGATGATGAATGAATAGCTCTATGGATACTATTGCACGCTTCTAGATCTCTTGCTAGCCAAAAGAAATGTATTCTCGCACAAGCATTGACTTGTTTCCAATTCCACTCAAACCCAAATGTCTATCATATCTACCTATATAGCACTTTCTATTCCAAGTATAATATGTGTGTTATGCCTCTAACCATTTCAAAATATTCATTTTTGTGTGATTTAAATCTCATAGGAAAGTAAGGTCTGGAAGGGAAATACCACTATGCACGTCATGGGTTTGATTAATTATGAGTAACTAGATGATGCCCAGCAGCGTTCTGTCATGAATTTTTTAAACTTAAGCACATAAAATTACATAAATAGAATAGTTATTTGCACTATAGATAATTAGATATACGAACAAAACACAAAGATTTGATATTTGTATATTAGTGCAATTATAAATATAGCACAATGTTTCGCAAAAAGAAAGCACAATGTTAATTCTGCGAGCAAGTTTATTGCTAAATATAGTTCTACAATATAAGTAATTTGAGAACATTTACATAACTAAAGTATATAAACACACTGATAATGGGAATTTGGAAACAGAGACAATATTACAAGTTATGTATATCACTCGACTCCGCAGAAGCTGGTATTTAATCCCTTGCTTGAAACAAAAGGTTACACACATGTTATTATATCAGAGACTTCGTGTGCTATACGCACACTTGATGAATATCAATCATATCCGAATCTTATATCTCTAAATAGGAGCACCCTACTACATATTTCTCTTAACATGCAAGGTATCCACCTCACCAAGCATCCCTAAGCAATCCTAGCTTGCCACCTAAGCATATCTGCCACCTAATGAAAAAAACTAATAAAGACAAATAACACACATTCAGTCGCGCGGCCACACATCTCCCTTTCCCATTTATCTTGAAATTTATTACCATCAATGCATGGCTCCTCCCATCCTCTTCTAGTCTTGATTTCTACTTGGCGATCCGCTCCTATGAGAACCTCTTCCTCTCTTGTGCAATAACCACCAAATATAAAAACACAAAAAAACGGTGAAGGCGAGCGGTCGATTGTGCGTTTAAATTCCTTGCTCAGTTGTTCTTTGTAGGCTCTATTCCCATCGTCCTGCACAGAGTTGGACCTCCGCACCACTACATCTCATCTTCTATCTCTCTTCCACAGTTCCACACCTTCTCTCTCACATCGACGGGGACAATGTTGGCATAGAAACACAGGGGGCGGCCGTGCTCGAGTTCTAGGTGGAGTACGTTCTGATGAGGAAGATGGCCGGCCGGCCGGGAGTGGTGATTAAGCCCCGTCTAGCGTTAGGAAGGCACAGAGAGTAGCAAGTCGAGTCCATCCACCCTTCTGCAATTTGATTCATCCACACACTCAGTCTCCAGGTTAACTTTTTTTGTACAAATTTTTTCTTTTAATATTTTTCATCGTCTAAGCTTGCAGTACGCGATCAAATTTGTCATCAATACTGCCCTATGGATGAACGTTATAGCACATTGTTTGCTCTAATTGATGCATCTGCTATATGTCTGAATTGCAATCTCTTGATCCATTCAGTTTTAGCTAGATTCACAAAGCCATCCATTCGGAGCTTCACAACTGGCCTTCTCCACCAGATAAGCATCGTCTCGCCTGGATTGTCACATATTTATGAAACATTGAAGTGTCACTCTACTACTCATCATCTCATGGATTCAGTTGGAGGGCTAATCCCTATCCGATGTTTAATATTTGGTCAGTTTTCTCTTGATGCAATATCTTTCTCTTATTTTTCTGTAACCACTGTAAGACCGTGTTCTGAACCTCTGATTTCACCAATCCTTTCTATTTCAGTGGGGTGCAAGAGAAAAAGTGTGTACTTTGTAGTTGCAGATAAGAAAATGAATTGCATGCTTGGTTGATAAAACTATGTAGTTATGCATTACCTCTTCTATCTTTTTTTTGCTTTAGTTTTTAACTTTGGACATCACTATCCTGCAATTTGTGTTTTTGATAGTTCCTTACTATTATAATTTTTTTGCAGGCTCAGTTATTAATACTGACTTCCAAAGCTTTCACCAATTTGTTTACTCATGTTATAATTCCTTCGGGTTAGTGCACTGGAAATGGAGACCTGGACAGTACAAAGAAATTATCCTTCGGTTTAGTGCAAAGAAAATACAGACATAGACAATGCATGGAGATTAATGCATCGTTCATGTATACCCAAAGCAAAACTCTGCAAAGGATTTCCGTATGCACACTTATAGGAATGTGTTGATTAAGTGACCTGACATTGTCACATTTTTTTTTCATAATTGGTTGCTTTGTAGGTTCCAACAATGGATTGATCTTCTCAGGTTTTAACTGTTATATATGATTTGTGTTCTTAAAAAAAAGACTGCCAAAGAAGGCGCAAAGTGTTACTACAAAAAAATATAATGTTGAACAAAGGAAACAAATGCAATAAGAGAGATAAACTAAGCTAAGCTACAAAGAGGATAAAAATAGTATCCAGAAACCCAGCTCAAAAATGCACGTGAAAAATGTAGTAACGATTGATTTAACACAACGACTCATGGTTAATTATTGAATTTCTGATTTCCAGCAAAGCTGGCAAACATCATTTGAATTCTGATTTAAATAAATTTATCAGATTTCAATCATTCTCTTTTTTGTCTCCTAAATTGTTCCGCTGCAACGCGCGGGGTATCATCTAGTTAAGAATAAAGATTGCCAACTCAACACGAATATGCCCCATTGTAGCAGCTAGCAACCCTTGACCGTGAGTGTTGGAGCTCCAATTTTAAATAAGTACCAATTCATTATTTCATTTGTCTAAGACCGCTAGAATGAAAAGAGTAGGAACATAACATAAACATAGATAAGCACCTAGAGCAAAACTACCCATGTAGTTTAAAAGCGATAAGTAAGTTGAAACAACAAATGAATGATCGTGGAAGGTACATTTCTGATGCAGTTTCAGTTAAGTTTGGGTTTTTTTCCATTTGAACCCATCAGTCGTACAAACAAATCTTTCTTTGGGCCTGCAATATTTTTTCAGTTAATTGCTAAAAATCAAACATTGGTCGAAAGCTGTAACAATTTCTCTAGCGTAACAAAAGAACCGACATGAATCAATCACAAAGAAAAGAGAGCCCCCTGGACTTGAAAGATGCACCGAGTAGTACCGAAGGAATCAGAACAATTGGCGGATCCCTATAGGGCCATGGGGGTGCACGGGACCCAGGAAAATTTATTTTTCTTTGTATAATTACAGAATTTCATCATGTGTGCACCCGGAAACAAACATTTTTATCTGTTGTGGCACCATGTGTGCACCATGGTCCGCTCTACTCTAGCTCTGCCGCTGATCAGAACAGAAAAATCTACATGTCGCATGGGAAGGTACTCCACAAAGATGACTAATATCATGTAGCTGGTAGGTTAAGAAAAATTCAAAAGTAATTGAGGAAATCCTAATGTAGGAAGTTGTACCAACTAGTCTCGATTTCTGCAGTCCATATGATAGTAGTGCCAGCAAGGGATGGCGATCTAGAAGCAAACCTCCTGATGTGATCGGAATTCCAGGGTCCTGTGGGCTGGTAAGTTGTAGGCTTGTAGTCATGCTATTGTGGCTTTGCACAACCATCAACTCATCGAGGCTTCCGCTGTGAGGATGTGCCTAATGCTTTGTGGGACACCGCAGCACTGTAGTGCGATGACGTGCGATGAAATCCGGTCGAGAGGTAGGAAATTGGATGGAGGAGCGGCAGTATCATTGGAAGATTAAAGAGCAATGCCACTGCATTGCCAGTTTTCCATCCGTGAGGAGTCAGCTTGTATGACTCGATTAATATAGAGATATGACGGCCTGGGAGAGGAAAGGAGGCATCTCTCCAAGGACAGATGGAAATTAATTACGTGCTTGTGGAATAAGAAGAGGAGAGGACACACAGTAAAGGAGAAAACAATACGCACTTGAGATACGATGATGCGGCTTGGCTTTGGATTAGATATAATTGACATTGCATGAGATGATGTGGACATAAAATTGCTGATTTAGTGGGACCGATGATGTGGCATAGCTGCATGTTTAGAGAAATAGCTAGTGGGGATGAACTTCTTAGTTATATAGGATGAGCTAGACCTTAACCATGTTTACATGGGGGTGTCTTTCAACATTGCACTATTAAGGTTCTTTACCTTGAAGTTTATTGTCATTTATTTTGGGTTCGTTGATAGTTATCTCTTATGAAATGAAGAGGTTGTCAAGCGAAGGACTAGAATATACATATTTGTTAGAGAAGAGCAATGAGCCGCTAACTAGAAGCCATGTCTACATGGTGAAAGTTCAGCACGAGCATCCTCAAATTAGAAAGAGTGAAAATAAAAAAGGAAAAATAATTTTTATTTGAAAAAAGAAGTCATAAAAGAAAATAAAAAAATATATGGAAAAAAGTGAGAAGAGAGTTAGAGAGGATGCTCACAAGACTGTTGTACTTGTTGTCCCGGTGTGGATGGCTTCAAATGATACTTTTTAGTTGATTTTGCCTTTTGTATAGGCGGGAAGGAGGTACCCCATTGTGATGCTTGGTTAAAACAATATGTGAAAGGTCTATTGACAATCTAAAGTTGAGTAGCAAGAGGTGCAATCCTTAGCACCAAGAGGGTGAGGCAATAGTTACTTATAAGAGGCCAAACACATGAATCATAGATACCTCTGAAACAAAGAGATGTATGGTAACCCATCCTCACATGATTATAGTTGACATGAATTGCATATCTCAAAATCTCACCTTTTGCTCCTTTTACTTTTTGTTTTGTTGGAGGACTAGCACATATATTCCATACTTACTTTTTGTGTTCAAGAGTCAAGAGTATCAAAAGAATTAAATGAGAGTACAAAGAGTTTTTCAAACAATTCTATAGGATTTTCCCAAGCATGCTTTATGATTCATAATACTTATCATTCATTTTCTTACAATGCTATTTACTATTGTGCATGCTTTGTAGAATGTAAGAGTTATCACTTTATGAGTTTATATTGCTTATTGCTAGTTTTTATTTACTAAACCTTGTAAGACTTTGCATGATCATTTAGAAGCAATATAATAAACTTGAAAGTTCATGTTAGTTTTATCACCTTCATGCTCGAGGAAAGCATAGGTTAAGCTTGGGGATGTTGATGCATGTAAAATGCATACATGAACTTTGTAGTTTATTGTACTAAATTCTTATTGTTGCAACTTTATTATATTTATTGGGTCTAACCTATTAATGATTGCAAAAGTGCACACGTTTTTGTTTTAAACCGTGTTGTGTATGAAATAGGAAAATATGGAAGGAAACCGGTCATTATGGTGAAATCTGGAGTTTTCTAAAATCTGTCACTTCATGATTTTTCAAAGGATTGCCCAAATCAGATCCGAATACATCGTCAAATGAAAATGTTTCAATTGACAAAATTGTGAGGAATATCCATACCTTCAATTTGACAAAAAGACCGCCCCAAACGGAGTATGTATGCGAAATTTGGACCCATATTACTGAAGGATGCAGAGGTAGTTTAGGGAACCCGAAATATGTGATGTGATTGACTCAACCTCCTTCCATATTTGAGGATTTCGGCCAAGAAAAAACTTAATGGACTCATAAAGGACAGATGGGAGTCGTAGGAAGGTTCTATAGGTGTCTAATAGCCTTTGGATCAAAGGGGCATACATCCAATGGCTAAGATTGCATCTCCACATCTATATATTAAGGGGAAACCCTTGTTTTGGAGGCATCCATCCACTGTGAAGAGACTCCTCCCCCTTTGGCGCCGCCAAGGAGGGGGGAAATCTCCTCCACACCAGCACCAAATCCATGGAATAAGAAGGGGCAAGGGGCTGCTGCCCCAAGGGTAGCCACCGCCGGGCTACCGTCGCCTCCCATGGCCACCGCCACAGGGATCTTCATCGTCATCTCCTCCATGGGCTGGACGTCTTCATCAATATCCCCAACAACATCTTCATCTTCCCTTTTTTAATCTCTTGGCAAACATAATGTGTATTGTAATCTATCAATTTTCCATGGTATTTTGTATCTTCATGTCTTTGTTTGAGTAGTGACTTTTTCATGGCAATTGTTTATATAGTTTTTTGTTGGTTTCATATAAGTATATGTTATCTTCTATGATGATCTTGTTGTACTAACATATGAGTGCACACATATTTTGGGCGATGCACAAGGTTGTCACCGTTGCATGTTGATAGGATGAGGGACAACTAGAGCTTGAGAGAAACCATGTTCCAATTCTTATATTCATGTTGTATTAATCCATGGTTAATCAACGGGGGTATAACTATGGAGACCTTTAAACTTACAGCGGTGGTTGGACTTTATGTCATAGTAATTCTCTTGTTTGTTCTTAATTGGCCTTGGGAAATAGTGGTGTAATTGCTCATGTATATGGCTACACGTATCTATGGCTCCTCTCTAGAATAAACTATAAAAAGACTATCTTTGTGCTTCACTAGTTATGACAACCACACAAATGAAGTAGAAATTTGCTAGAACACGTAATCCCTTGAGTTACTCCACTTCACTTTACTTAATCTCATTTTACTTTATTACACTTTATTTTCTGGTATTAATTTTATTTCTTGCATTTTAGTTTCAGTACATATAGTTTCATAGTAAAAACCACTTCACACACATTATATATCCTAGCGTTGCATATAAGGCCACATAAGTGGGTTCACTAGTATAGATAGATGTTTAATTTTAAGTATCATTGTTTGATGATGAATGAATAGCTCTATGGATACTATTGCACGCTTCTAGATCTCTTGCTAGCCAAAAGAAATGTATTCTCGCACAAGCATAGACTTGTTTCCAATTCCACTCAAACCCAAATGTCTATCATATCTACCTATATAGCACTTTCTATTCCAAGTATAATATGTGTGTTATGCCTCTAACCATTTCAAAATATTCATTTTTGTGTGATTTAAATCTCATAGGAAAGTAAGGTCTGGAAGGGAAATACCACTATGCATGTCATGGGTTTGATTAATTATGAGTAACTAGATGATGCCCCGCGCGTTGCTGCGGAATTTTTTAAACTTAAGCACATAAAATTACATAAATAGAATAGTTATTTGCACTATAGATAATTAGATATACGAACAAAACACAAAGATTTGATATTTGTATATTAGTGCAATTATAAATATATCACAATGTTTCGCAAAAAGAAAGCACAATGTTAATTGTGCGAGCAAGTTTATTGCTAAATATAGTTCTACAATATAAGTAATTTGAGACCATTTACATAACTAAAGTATATAAACACATTGATAATGGGAATTTGGAAACAGAGACAATATTACAAGTTATGTATATCACTCGACTCCGCAGAAGCTGGTATTTAATCCCTTGCTTGAAACAAAAGGTTACACACATGTTATTATATCAGAGACTTCGTGTGCTATACGCACACTTGATGAATATCAATCATATCCGAATCTTATATCTCTAAATAGGAGCACCCCACTACATATTTCTCTTAACATGCAAGGTATCCACCTCACCAAGCATCCCTAAGCAATCCTAGCTTGCCACATAAGCATATCTGCCACCTAATGAAAAAAACTAATAAAGACAAATAACACACATTCAGTCGCGCGGCCACACATCTCCCTTTCCCATTTATCTTGAAATTTATTACCATCAATGCATGGCTCCTCCCATCCTCTTCTAGTCTTGATTTCTACTTGGCGATCCGCTCCTATGAGAACCTCTTCCTCTCTTGTGCAATAACCACCAAATATAAAAACACAAAAAAATGGTGAAGGCGAGCGGTCGATTGTGCGTTTAAATTCCTTGCTCAGTTGTTCTTTGTAGGCTCTATTCCCATCGTCCTGCACAGAGTTGGACCTCCACACCACTACATCTCATCTTCTATCTCTCTTCCACAGTTCCACACCTTCTCTCTCACATCGACGGGGACAATGTTGGCATAGAAACACAGGGGGCGGCCGTGCTCGAGTTCTAGGTGGAGTACGTTCTGATGAGGAAGATGGCCGGCCGGCCGGGAGTGGTGATTAAGCCCCGTCTAGCGTTAGGAAGGCACAGAGAGTAGCAAGTCGAGTCCATCCACCCTTCTGCAATTTGATTCATCCACACACTCAGTCTCCAGGTTAACTTTTTTTGTACAAATTTTTTCTTTTAATATTTTTCATCGTCTAAGCTTGCAGTACGCGATCAAATTTGTCATCAATACTGCCCTATGGATGAACGTTATAGCACACTGTTTGCTCTAATTGGTGCATCTGCTATATGTCTGAATTGCAATCTCTTGATCCATTCAGTTTTAGCTATATTCACAAAGCCATCCATTCGGAGCTTCACAACTGGCCTTCTCCACCAGATAAGCATCGTCTCGCCTGGATTGTCACATATTTATGAAACATTGAAGTGTCACTCTACTACTCATCATCTCATGGATTCAGTTGGAGGGCTAATCCCTATCCGATGTTTAATATTTGGTCAGTTTTCTCTTGATGCAATATCTTTCTCTTATTTTTCTGTAACCACTGTAAGACCGTGTTCTGAACCTCTGATTTCACCAATCCTTTCTATTTCAGTGGGGTGCAAGAGAAAAAGTGTGTACTTTGTAGTTGCAGATAAGAAAATGAATTGCATGCTTGGTTGATAAAACTATGTAGTTATGCATTACCTCTTCTATCTTTTTTTTTGCTTTAGTTTTTAACTTTGGACATCACTGTCCTGCAATTTGTGTTTTTGATAGTTCCTTACTATTATAATTTTTTGCAGGCTCAGTTATTAATACTGACTTCCAAAGCTTTCACCAATTTGTTTACTCATGTTATAATTCCTTCGGGTTAGTGCACTGGAAATGGAGACCTGGACAGTACAAAGAAATTATCCTTCGGTTTAGTGCAAAGAAAATACAGACATAGACAATGCATGGAGATTAATGCATCGTTCATGTATACCCAAAGCAAAACTCTGCAAAGGATTTCCGTATGCACACTTATAGGAATGTGTTGATTAAGTGACCTGACATTGTCACATTTTTTTTTCATAATTGGTTGCTTTGTAGGTTCCAACAATGGATTGATCTTCTCAGGTTTTAACTGTTATATATGATTTGTGTTCTTAAAAAAAAGACTGCCAAAGAAGGCGCAAAGTGTTACTACAAAAAAAAATAATGTTGAACAAAGGAAACAAATGCAATAAGAGAGATAAACTAAGCTAAGCTACAAAGAGGATAAAAATAGTATCTAGAAACCCAGCTCAAAAATGCACGTGAAAAATGTAGTAACGATTGATTTAACACAACGACTCATGGTTAATTATTGAATTTCTGATTTCCAGCAAAGCTGGCAAACATCATTTGAATTCTGATTTAAATAAATTTATCAGATTTCAATCATTCTCTTTTTTGTCTCCTAAATTGTTCCGCTGCAACGCGCGGGGTATCATCTAGTTAAGAATAAAGATTGCCAACTCAACACGAATATGCCCCATTGTAGCAGCTAGCAACCCTTGACCGTGAGTGTTGGAGCTCCAATTTTAAATAAGTACCAATTCATTATTTCATTTGTCTAAGACCGCTAGAATGAAAAGAGTAGGAACATAACATAAACATAGATAAGCACCTAGAGCAAAACTACCCATGTAGTTTAAAAGCGATAAGTAAGTTGAAACAACAAATGAATGATCGTGGAAGGTACATTTCTGATGCGATTTCGATTAAGTTTGGGTTTTTTTCCATTTGAACCCATCAACTGTACAAACAAATCTTTCTTTGGGCCTGCAATATTTTTTCGCTAATTGCTAAAAATCAAACATTGGTCGAAAGCTGTAACAAATTCTCTAGCGTAACAAAAGAACCGACATGAATCAATCACAAAGAAAAGAGAGCCCCCTGGACTTGAAAGATGCACCGAGTAGTACCGAAGGAATCAGAACAATTGGCGGATCCCTATAGGGCCATGGGGGTGCACGGGACCCAGGAAAATTTATTTTTCGTTGTATAATTACAGAATTTCATCATGTGTGCACCCGGAAACAAACATTTTTATCTGTTGTGGCACCATGTGTGCACCATGGTCCGCTCTACTCTAGCTCTGCCGCTGATCAGAACAGAAAAATCTACATGTCGCATGGGAAGGTACTCCACAAAGATGACTTATATCATGTAGCTGGTAGGTTAAGAAAAATTCAAAAGTAATTGAGGAAATCCTAATGTAGGAAGTTGTACCAAATAGTCTCGATTTCTGCAGTCCATATGATAGTAATGCCGGCAAGGGATGGCGATCTAGAAGCAAACCTCCTGATGTGATCGGAATTCCAGGGTCCTGTGGGCTGGTAAGTTGTAGGCTTGTAGTCATGCTATTGTGGCTTTGCACAACCATCAACTCATCGAGGCTTCCGCCGTGAGGATGTGCCTAATGCTTTGTGGGACACCGCAGCACTGTAGTGCGATGACGTGCGATGAAATCCGGTCGAGAGGTAGGAAATTGGATGGAGGAGCGGCAGTATCATTGGAAGATTAAAGAGCAATTCCACTGCATTGCCAGTTTTCCATCCGTGAGGAGTCAGCTTGTATGACTCGATTAATATAGAGACATGACGGCCTGGGAGAGGAAAGGAGGCGTCTCTCCAAGGACAGATGGAAATTAATTACGTGCTTGTGGAATAAGAAGAGGAGAGGACACACAGTAAAGGAGAAAACAATACACACTTGAGATACGATGATGCGGCTTGGCTTTGGATTAGATATAATTGACATTGCATGAGATGATGTGGACATAAAATTGCTGATTTAGTGGGACCGATGATGTGGCATAGCTGCATGTTTAGAGAAATAGCTAGTGGGGATGAACTTCTTAGTTATATAGGATGAGCTAGACCTTAACCATGTTTACATGGGGGTGTCTTTCAACATTGCACTATTAAGGTTCTTTACCTTGAAGTTTATTGTCATTTATTTTGGGTTCGTTGATAGTTATCTCTTATGAAATGAAGAGGTTGTCAAGTGAAGGACTAGAATATACATATTTGTTAGAGAAGAGCAATGAGCCGCTAACTAGAAGCCATGTCTACATGGTGAAATTTCAGCACGAGCATCCTCAAATTAGAAAGAGTGAAAATAAAAAAGGAAAAATAATTTTTATTTGAAAAAAGAAGTCATAAAAGAAAATAAAAAAATATATGGAAAAAAGTGAGAAGAGAGTTAGAGAGGATGCTCACAAGACTGTTGTACTTGTTGTCCCGGTGTGGATGGCTTCAAATGATACTTTTTAGTTGATTTTGCCTTTTGTATAGGCGGGAAGGAGGTACCCCATTGTGATGCTTGGTTAAAACAATATGTGAAAGGTCTATTGACAATCTAAAGTTGAGTAGCAAGAGGTGCAATCCTTAGCACCAAGAGGGTGAGGCAATAGTTACTTATAAGAGGCCAAACACATGAATCATAGATACCTCTGAAACAAAGAGATGTATGGTAACCCATCCTCACATGATTATAGTTGACATGAATTGCATATCTCAAAATCTCACCTTTTGCTCCTTTTACTTTTTGTTTTGTTGGAGGACTAGCACATATATTCCATACTTACTTTTTGTGTTCAAGAGTCAAGAGTATCAAAAGAATTAAATGAGAGTACAAAGAGTTTTTCAAACAATTCTATAGGATTTTCCCAAGCATGCTTTATGATTCATAATACTTATCATTCATTTTCTTACAATGCTATTTACTATTGTGCATGCTTTGTAGAATGTAAGAGTTATCACTTTATGAGTTTATATTGCTTATTGCTAGTTTTTATTTACTAAACCTTGTAAGACTTTGCATGATCATTTAGAAGCAATATAATAAACTCGAAAGTTCATGTTAGTTTTATCACCTTCATGCTCGAGGAAAGCATAGGTTAAGCTTGGGGATGTTGATGCATGTAAAATGCATACATGAACTTTGTAGTTTATTGTACTAAATTATTATTGTTGCAACTTTATTATATTTATTGGGTCTAACCTATTAATAATTGCAAAAGTGCACACGTTTTTGTTTTAAACCGTGTTGTGTATGAAATAGGAAAATATGGAAGGAAACCGGTCATTATGGTGAAATCTGGAGTTTTCTAAAATCTGTCACTTCATGATTTTTCAAAGGATTTCCCAAATCAGATCCGAATACATCGTCAAATGAAAAAGTTTCAATTGACAAAATTGTGAGGAATATCCATACCTTCAATTTGACAAAAAGACCGCCCCAAACGGAGTATGTATGCGAAATTTGGACCCATATTACTGAACGATGCAGAGGTAGTTTAGGGAACCCGAAATATGTGATGTGATTGACTCAACCTCCTTCCATATTTGAGGATTTCGGCCAAGAAAAAACTTAATGGACTCATAAAGGACAGATGGGAGTCGTAGGAAGGTTCTATAGGTGTCTAATAGCCTTTGGATCAAAGGGGCATACATCCAATGGCTAAGATTGCATCTCCACATCTATATATTAAGGGGAAACCCTTGTTTTGGAGGCATCCATCCACTGTGAAGAGACTCCTCCCCCTTTGGCGCCGCCAAGGAGGGGGGAAATCTCCTCCACACCAGCACCAAATCCATGGAATAAGAAGGGGCAAGGGGCTGCTGCCCCAAGGGTAGCCACCGCCGGGCTGCCGTCGCCTCCCATGGCCACCGCCACGGGGATCTTCATCGTCATCTCCTCCATGGGCTGGACGTCTTCATCAATATCCCCAACAACATCTTCATCTTCCCTTTTTTAATCTCTTGGCAAACATAATGTGTATTGTAATCTATCAATTTTCCATGGTATTTTGTATCTTCATGTCTTTGTTTGAGTAGTGACTTTTTCATGGCAATTGTTTATATAGTTTTTTGTTGGTTTCATATAAGTATATGTTATCTTCTATGATGATCTTGTTGTACTAACATATGAGTGCACACATATTTTGGGCGATGCACAAGGTTGTCACCGTTGCATGTTGATAGGATGAGGGACAACTAGAGCTTGAGAGAAACCATGTTCCAATTCTTATATTCATGTTGTATTAATCCATGGTTAATCAACGGGGGTATAACTATGGAGACCTTTAAACTTACAGCGGTGGTTGGACTTTATGTCATAGTAATTCTCTTGTTTGTTCTTAATTGGTTGGGAAATAGTGGTGTAATTGCTTATGTATATGGCTACACGTATCTATGGCTCCTCTCTAGAATAAACTATAAAAAGACTATCTTTGTGCTTCACTAGTTATGACAACCACACAAATGAAGTAGAAATTTGCTAGAACACGTAATCCCTTGAGTTACTCCACTTCACTTTACTTAATCTCATTTTACTTTATTACACTTTATTTTCTGGTATTAATTTTATTTCTTGCATTTTAGTTTCAGTACATATAGTTTCATAGTAAAAACCTCTTCACACACATTATATATCCTAGCGTTGCATATAAGGCCACATAAGTGGGTTCACTAGTATAGATAGATGTTTAATTTTAAGTATCATTGTTTGATGATGAATGAATAGCTCTATGGATACTATTGCACGCTTCTAGATCTCTTGCTAGCCAAAAGAAATGTATTCTCGCACAAGCATTGACTTGTTTCCAATTCCACTCAAACCCAAATGTCTATCATATCTACCTATATAGCACTTTCTATTCCAAGTATAATATGTGTGTTATGCCTCTAACCATTTCAAAATATTCATTTTTGTGTGATTTAAATCTCATAGGAAAGTAAGGTCTGGAAGGGAAATAACACTATGCACGTCATGGGTTTGATTAATTATGAGTAACTAGATGATGCCCCGCGCGTTGCTGCGGAATTTTTTAAACTTAAGCACATAAAATTACATAAATAGAATAGTTATTTGCACTATAGATAATTAGATATACGAACAAAACACAAAGATTTGATATTTGTATATTAGTGCAATTATAAATATAGCACAATGTTTCGCAAAAAGAAAGCACAATGTTAATTCTGCGAGCAAGTTTATTGCTAAATATAGTTCTACAATATAAGTAATTTGAGACCATTTACATAACTAAAGTATATAAACACACTGATAATGGGAATTTGGAAACAGAGACAATATTACAAGTTATGTATATCACTCGACTCCGCAGAAGCTGGTATTTAATCCCTTGCTTGAAACAAAAGGTTACACACATGTTATTATATCAGAGACTTCGTGTGCTATACGCACACTTGATGAATATCAATCATATCCGAATCTTATCTATAATAACTAAATTGGAGCAACCCACTAAGTGATTTCTCTTAACATGCAAGCTGTCCACATCACCAGCCTGCCACCTCACAAAAACTACTCATGCAAGCATGCCACGTCATGAAATAAATTATCAGTTTTTATTGCTTTGTATCATCCGAACGATTTAATAGCAGACTGTATACCCTGCACATTCCTCTTCCGCTTCCCAGCTCCAATTAATGTATATATGACTATATATATGCCTGCCCATTCCTCTTCGGTTTCCCTGCTCCAATTAATCCGCTCCAATAAACATACCTCCCGTACTTCCTTTTATTACTCCTCCCAACCCTCGTGCGATTACAATTCCCATTTCCACCAACCAGAGCAAGGTGTCCGAAGGCCGTCTCTGGCTGCTGTGTCAATCTCGGCTGCAGTATTGGTGATTCCGTCTAATTTTTGCTGTTGATTTCAAAACCTCAAGGTGCGCCATCCACTCAGCGCATCATTTTTCTCCTTCGTAGTTGCTTTTCATGTTCAAGCTTTCCCCAAGAACCAGCACATTCTTTGCTTTTTTTCGTCCCTTTTATGTTTGGTTTTGGATGATCTGCCACCTCTGATTAATGTTCATCATTTAGTTGGAAGCAAAGGAGACGAGTTTAGAGGATCAAAGATGCATGAAAACTACAGTAACGGAAGACAGGGACAGCGGCGCCAATGGCGATCTCAGATGCCACTACGACCAGTGGAAGTATAGGTGCTTACCATTTCTACGCATTATCCGTTTTATTAGGGAGGCTCTCAATTCTTTCATGCCCATATTTTTATTTTGTGCCTGTAAGGATTGAAGCATACCTATATTATGTTGTCATGGCAACTTTGTAACTTCAAATTGTATATATAGACTGTAAGAATAAAGTACAAGGAAATTCTTGCCCCGCAGCGGAAGGCAATCCATCTTCCGTTTTCCTCTCTTGATGTGAGTTGATAAATTCATTACTCCAACCAAAGTGGAGTGATAATTATTTCCTGCAGTTGTGTATATTCTCGTGGCTTAGAGATTTCTGTAATGCCTTTTGTTATGGTTTTTGCTCCCACTACTGATCTATTCAATCATTTTTGCAAGCTATCTTTATTATTTTGTCCACTAAACTATTTTGCTCCATCTTCTTTGATGCAGAAGGAGATTTGAGTTCCGCGGCCTACGGTTATGAAGCTTCTTACTAATTTCATTCATCCTTTACTCTTCCAATCTTTTATTTATCCCTGATTTTGGTGTGCATCCCATATCATTTGTCTGCCCCCAAAAAAGATGTATTACCGATTCAGATAGGCGAAATAACACATGTCCGTTGGCATTTCATAGCCACATGTGTGAATCATTTCACCCAGCTTATTCAATTTCAGATGCAATTTCTTTATTTTCTTGAAGTGCAGCACTTTCACACAATGATTATCTTCATTGTCTACACTACTCCTATTTTTTAGAAGCATTCAAACATCACTATTTTGTTGATTATTACACAATCTGCAGCCAAATGGTATTAACATGAAGTCTGATATCAACCAAGAACTCATATTTAAGGAAATACAAGTTTGCTTCCCATGAAATTATTAAATTATAAATAAAGAACGTATAACACACACGTGCCATGTGTGGTGATTAGATGTTAATCTTGATCTGAGTGTACAATTTATATAATTATAAAGTGTTAAAAAATCTGCCTCAAAAATATGGCTAAGCATCATACAAAGAAATATGAGTAGTGTACGCCTTATGTTTATTCTAATACATTGTAATTTTTTTGTATTCTCATGTTCCGCAGCAACGCGCGGGGAATCATCTAGTATCTCTAAATAGGAGCACCCCACTACATATTTCTCTTAACATGCAAGGTATCCACCTCACCAAGCATCCCTAAGCAATCCTAGCTTGCCACCTAAGCATATCTGCCACCTAATGAAAAAAACTAATAAAGACAAATAACACACATTCAGTCGCGCGGCCACACATCTCCCTTTCCCATTTATCTTGAAATTTATTACCATCAATGCATGGCTCCTCCCATCCTCTTCTAGTCTTGATTTCTACTTGGCGATCCGCTCCTATGAGAACCTCTTCCTCTCTTGTGCAATAACCACCAAATATAAAAACACAAAAAAACGGTGAAGGCGAGCGGTCGATTGTGCGTTTAAATTCCTTGCTCAGTTGTTCTTTGTAGGCTCTATTCCCATCGTCCTGCACAGAGTTGGACCTCCGCACCACTACATCTCATCTTCTATCTCTCTTCCACAGTTCCACACCTTCTCTCTCACATCGACGGGGACAATGTTGGCATAGAAACACAGGGGGGCGGCCGTGCTCGAGTTCTAGGTGGAGTACATTCTGATGAGGAAGATGGCCGGCCGGCCGGGAGTGGTGATTAAGCCCCGTCTAGCGTTAGGAAGGCACAGAGAGTAGCAAGTCGAGTCCATCCACCCTTCTGCAATTTGATTCATCCACACACTCAGTCTCCAGGTTAACTTTTTTTGTACAAATTTTTTCTTTTAATATTTTTCATCGTCTAAGCTTGCAGTACGCGATCAAATTTGTCATCAATACTGCCCTATGGATGAACGTTATAGCACACTGTTTGCTCTAATTGATGCATCTGCTATATGTCTGAATTGCAATCTCTTGATCCATTCAGTTTTAGCTAGATTCACAAAGCCATCCATTCGGAGCTTCACAACTGGCCTTCTCCACCAGATAAGCATCGTCTCGCCTGGATTGTCACATATTTATGAAACATTGAAGTGTCACTCTACTACTCATCATCTCATGGATTCAGTTGGAGGGCTAATCCCTATCCGATGTTTAATATTTGGTCAGTTTTCTCTCGATGCAATATCTTTCTCTTATTTTTCTGTAACCACTGTAAGACCGTGTTCTGAACCTCTGATTTCACCAATCCTTTCTATTTCAGTGGGGTGCAAGAGAAAAAGTGTGTACTTTGTAGTTGCAGATAAGAAAATGAATTGCATGCTTGGTTGATAAAACTATGTAGTTATGCATTACCTCTTCTATCTTTTTTTTGCTTTAGTTTTTAACTTTGGACATCACTGTCCTGCAATTTGTGTTTTTGATAGTTCCTTACTATTATAATTTTTTTGCAGGCTCAGTTATTAATACTGACTTCCAAAGCTTTCACCAATTTGTTTACTCATGTTATAATTCCTTCGGGTTAGTGCACTGGAAATGGAGACCTGGACAGTACAAAGAAATTATCCTTCGGTTTAGTGCAAAGAAAATACAGACATAGACAATGCATGGAGATTAATGCATCGTTCATGTATACCCAAAGCAAAACTCTGCAAAGGATTTCCGTATGCACACTTATAGGAATGTGTTGATTAAGTGACCTGACATTGTCACATTTTTTTTTCATAATTGGTTGCTTTGTAGGTTCCAACAATGGATTGATCTTCTCAGGTTTTAACTATTATATATGATTTGTGTTGTTAAAAAAAAGACTGCCAAAGAAGGCGCAAAGTGTTACTACAAAAAAATATAATGTTGAACAAAGGAAACAAATGCAATAAGAGAGATAAACTAAGCTAAGCTACAAAGAGGATAAAAATAGTATCCAGAAACCCAGCTCAAAAATGCACGTGAAAAATGTAGTAACGATTGATTTAACACAACGACTCATGGTTAATTATTGAATTTCTGATTTCCGGCCAAAGGCAGCAAACATCATTTGAATTCTGATTTAAATAAATTTATCAGATTTCAATCATTCTCTTTTTTGTCTCCTAAATTGTTCCGCTGCAACGCGTGGGGTATCATCTAGTTAAGAATAAAGATTGCCAACTCAACACGAATATGCCCCATTGTAGCAGCTAGCAACCCTTGACCGTGAGTGTTGGAGCTCCAATTTTAAATAAGTACCAATTCATTATTTCATTTGTCTAAGACCGCTAGAATGAAAAGAGTAGGAACATAACATAAACATAGATAAGCACCTAGAGCAAAACTACCCATGTAGTTGAAAAGCGATAAGTAAGTTGAAACAACAAATGAATGATCGTGGAAGGTACATTTCTGATGCAGTTTCAGTTAAGTTTGGGTTTTTTTCCATTTGAACCCATCAGTCGTACAAACAAATCTTTCTTTGGGCCTGCAATATTTTTTCAGTTAATTGCTAAAAATCAAACATTGGTCGAAAGCTGTAACAAATTCTCTAGCGTAACAAAAGAACCGACATGAATCAATCACAAAGAAAAGAGAGCCCCCTGGACTTGAAAGATGCACCGAGTAGTACCGAAGGAATCAGAACAATTGGCGGATCCCTATAGGGCCATGGGGGTGCACGGGACCCCAGGAAAATTTATTTTTCTTTGTATAATTACAGAATTTCATCATGTGTGCACCCGGAAACAAACATTTTTATCTGTTGTGGAACCATGTGTGCACCATGGTCCGCTCTACTCTAGCTCTGCCGCTGATCAGAACAGAAAAATCTACATGTCGCATGGGAAGGTACTCCACAAAGATGACTTATATCATGTAGCTGGTAGGTTAAGAAAAATTCAAAAGTAATTGAGGAAATCCTAATGTAGGAAGTTGTACCAAATAGTCTCGATTTCTGCAGTCCATATGATAGTAGTGCCGGCAAGGGATGGCGATCTAGAAGCAAACCTCCTGATGTGATCGGAATTCCAGGGTCCTGTGGGCTGGTAAGTTGTAGGCTTGTAGTCATGCTATTGTGGCTTTGCACAACCATCAACTCATCGAGGCTTCCGCTGTGAGGATGTGCCTAATGATTTGTGGGACACCGCAGCACTGTAGTGCGATGACGTGCGATGAAATCCGGTCGAGAGGTAGGAAATTGGATGGAGGAGTGGCAGTATCATTGGAAGATTAAAGAGCAATGCCACTGCATTGCCAGTTTTCCATCCGTGAGGAGTCAGCTTGTATGACTCGATTAATATAGAGACATGACGGCCTAAGAGAGGAAAGGAGGCGTCTCTCCAAGGACAGATGGAAATTAATTACGTGCTTGTGGAATAAGAAGAGGAGAGGACACACAGTAAAGGAGAAAACAGTACGCACTTGAGATACGATGATGCGGCTTGGCTTTGGATTAGATATAATTGACATTGCATGAGATGATGTGGACATAAAATTGCTGATTTAGTGGGACCGATGATGTGGCATAGCTGCATGTTTAGAGAAATAGCTAGTGGGGATGAACTTCTTAGTTATATAGGATGAGCTAGACCTTAACCATGTTTACATGGGGGTGTCTTTCAACATTGCACTATTAAGGTTCTTTACCTTGAAGTTTATTGTCATTTATTTTGGGTTCGTTGATAGTTATCTCTTATGAAATGAAGAGGTTGTCAAGTGAAGGACTAGAATATACATATTTGTTAGAGAAGAGCAATGAGCCGCTAACTAGAAGCCATGTCTACATGGTGAAAGTTCAGCACGAGCATCCTCAAATTAGAAAGAGTGAAAATAAAAAAGGAAAAATAATTTTTATTTGAAAAAAGAAGTCATAAAAGAAAATAAAAAAATATATGGAAAAAAGTGAGAAGAGAGTTAGAGAGGATGCTCACAAGACTGTTGTACTTGTTGTCCCGGTGTGGATGGCTTCAAATGATACTTTTTAGTTGATTTTGCCTTTTGTATAGGTGGGAAGGAGGTACCCCATTGTGATGCTTGGTTAAAACAATATGTGAAAGGTCTATTGACAATCTAAAGTTGAGTAGCAAGAGGTGCAATCCTTAGCACCAAGAGGGTGAGGCAATAGTTACTTATAAGAGGCCAAACACATGAATCATAGATACCTCTGAAACAAAGAGATGTATGGTAACCCATCCTCACATGATTATAGTTGACATGAATTGCATATCTCAAAATCTCACCTTTTGCTCCTTTTACTTTTTGTTTTGTTGGAGGACTAGCACATATATTCCATACTTACTTTTTGTGTTCAAGAGTCAAGAGTATCAAAAGAATTAAATGAGAGTACAAAGAGTTTTTCAAACAATTCTATAGGATTTTCCCAAGCATGCTTTATGATTCATAATACTTATCATTCATTTTCTTACAATGCTATTTACTATTGTGCATGCTTTGTAGAATGTAAGAGTTATCACTTTATGAGTTTATATTGCTTATTGCTAGTTTTTATTTACTAAACCTTGTAAGACTTTGCATGATCATTTAGAAGCAATATAATAAACTCGAAAGTTCATGTTAGTTTTATCACCTTCATGCTCGAGGAAAGCATAGGTTAAGCTTGGGGATGTTGATGCATGTAAAATGCATACATGAACTTTGTAGTTTATTGTACTAAATTCTTATTGTTGCAACTTTATTATATTTATTGGGCCTAACCTATTAATAATTGCAAAAGTGCACACGTTTTTGTTTTAAACCGTGTTGTGTATGAAATAGGAAAATATGGAAGGAAACCGGTCATTATGGTGAAATCTGGAGTTTTCTAAAATCTGTCACTTCATGATTTTTCAAAGGATTGCCCAAATCAGATCCGAATACATCGTCAAATGAAAAAGTTTCAATTGACAAAATTGTGAGGAATATCCATACCTTCAATTTGACAAAAATACCGCCCCAAACAGAGTATGTATGCGAAATTTGGACCCATATTACTGAAGGATGCAGAGGTAGTTTAGGGAACCCGAAATATGTGATGTGATTGACTCAACCTCCTTCCATATTTGAGGATTTCAGCCAAGAAAAAACTTAATGGACTCATAAAGGACAGATGGGAGTCGTAGGAAGGTTCTATAGGTGTCTAATAGCCTTTGGATCAAAGGGGCATACATCCAATGGCTAAGATTGCATCTCCACATCTATATATTAAGGGGAAACCCTTGTTTTGGAGGCATCCATCCACTGTGAAGAGACTCCTCCCCCTTTGGCACCACCAAGGAGGGGGGAAATCTCCTCCACACCAGCACCAAATCCATGGAATAAGAAGGGGCAAGGGGCTGCTGCCCCAAGGGTAGCCACCGCCGGGCTGCCGTCGCCTCCCATGGCCACCGCCACGGGGATCTTCATCGTCATCTCCTCCATGGGCTGGACGTCTTCATCAATATCCCCAACAACATCTTCATCTTCCCTTTTTTAATCTCTTGGCAAACATAATGTGTATTGTAATCTATCAATTTTCCATGGTATTTTGTATCTTCATGTCTTTGTTTGAGTAGTGACTTTTTCATGGCAATTGTTTATATAGTTTTTGTTGGTTTCATATAAGTATATGTTATCTTCTATGATGATCTTGTTGTACTAACATATGAGTGCACACATATTTTGGGCGATGCACAAGGTTGTCACCGTTGCATGTTGATAGGATGAGGGACAACTAGAGCTTGAGAGAAACCATGTTCCAATTCTTATATTCATGTTGTATTAATCCATGGTTAATCAACGGGGGTATAACTATGGAGACCTTTAAACTTACAGCGGTGGTTGGACTTTATGTCATAGTAATTCTCTTGTTTGTTCTTAATTGGCCTTGGGAAATAGTGGTGTAATTGCTCATGTATATGGCTACACCTATATATGGCTCCTCTCTAGAATAAACTATAAAAAGACTATCTTTGTGCTTCACTAGTTATGACAACCACACAAATGAAGTAGAAATTTGCTAGAACACGTAATACCTTGAGTTACTCCACTTCACTTTACTTAATCTCATTTTACTTTATTACACTTTATTTTCTGGTATTAATTTTATTTCTTGCATTTTAGTTTCAGTACATATAGTTTCATAGTAAAAACCTCTTCACACACATTATATATCCTTGCGTTGCATATAAGGCCACATAAGTGGGTTCACTAGTATAGATAGATGTTTAATTTTAAGTATCATTGTTTAATGATGAATGAATAGCTCTATGGATACTATTGCATGCTTCTAGATCTCTTGCTAGCCAAAAGAAATGTATTCTCACACAAGCATAGACTTGTTTCCAATTCCACTCAAACCCAAATGTCTATCATATCTACCTATATAGCACTTTCTATTCCAAGTATAATATGTGTGTTATGCCTCTAACCATTTCAAAATATTCATTTTTGTGTGATTTAAAGCTCATAGGAAAGTAAGGTCTGTAAGGGAAATACCACTATGCACGTCATGGGTTTGATTAATTATGAGTAACTAGATGATGCCCCGCGCGTTGCTGCGGAATTTTTTAACCTTAAGCACATAAAATTACATAAATAGAATAGTTATTTGCACTATAGATAATTAGATATACGAACAAAACACAAAGATTTGATATTTGTATATTAGTGCAATTATAAATTTAGCACAATGTTTCGCAAAAAGAAAGCACAATGTTAATTCTGCGAGCAAGTTTATTGCTAAATATAGTTCTACAATATAAGTAATTTGAGACCATTTACATAACTGAAGTATATAAACACACTGATAATGGGAATTTGGAAACAGAGACAATATTACAAGTTATGTATATCACTCGACTCCGCAGAAGCTGGTATTTAATCCCTTGCTTGAAACAAAAGGTTACACACATGTTATTATATCAGAGACTTCGTGTGCTATACGCACTCTTGATGAATATCAATCTTCATATCCGAATCTTATATCTCTAAATAGGAGCACCCCACTACATATTTCTCTTAACATGCAAGGTATCCACCTCACCAAGCATCCCTAAGCAATCCTAGCTTGCCACCTAAGCATATCTGCCACCTAATGAAAAAAAAACTAATAAAGACAAATAGCACACATTCAGCCATGCGGCTACACATCTCCCTTTCCCATTTATCTTGAAATTTATTACCATCAATGCACGACTCCTCCCATCCTCTTCCAGTCTTGATTTCTACTTGGCGATCCGCTCCTATGAGAACCTCTTCCTCTCTTGTGCAATAACCACCAAATATAAAAACACAAAAAAATGGTGAAGGCGAGCGGTCGATTGTGCGTTTAAATTCCTTGCTCAGTTGTTCTTTGTAGGCTCTATTCCCATCGTCCTGCACAGAGTTGGACCTCCGCACCACTACATCTCATCTTCTATCTCTCTTCCACAGTTCCACACCTTCTCTCTCACATCGACGGGGACAATGTTGGCATAGAAACACAGGGGGCGGCCGTGCTCGAGTTCTAGGTGGAGTACGTTCTGATGAGGAAGATGGTCGGCCGGCCGGGAGTGGTGATTAAGCCCCGTCTGGCGTTAGGAAGGCACAAAGAGTAGCAAGTCGAGTCCATCCACCCTTCGGCAATTTGATTCATCCACACACTCAGTCTCCAGGTTAACTTTTTTTTGTACAAATTTTTTCTTTTAATATTTTTCATCGTCTAAGCTTGCAGTATGCGATCAAATTTGTCATCAATACTGCCCTATGGATGAATGTTATAGCACACTGTTTGCTCTAATTGTTGCATCTGCTACATGTCTGAATTGCAATCTCTTGATCCATTCAGTTTTAGCTAGATTCACAAAGCCATCCATTTGGAGCTTCACAACTTCTCCACCAGATAAGCGTCGTCTCGCCTGGATTGTCACATATTTATGAAACATTGAAGTGTCACTCTACTACTCATCATCTCATGGATTCAGTTGGGGGGCTAATCCCTATCCGCTGCTTAATATTTGGTCAGTTTTCTCTTGATGCAATATCTTTCTCTTATTTTTCTGTAACCACTGTAAGACCGTGTTCTGAACCTCTGATTTCACCAATCCTTTCTATTTCAGCGGGGTGCAAGAGAAAAAGTGTGTACTTTGTAGTTGCAGATAAGAAAATGAATTGCATGCTTGGTTGATAAAACTATGTAGTTATGCATTACCTCTTCTATCTTTTTTTTGCTTTAGTTTTTAACTTTGGACATCACTGTCCTGCAATTTGTGTTTTTGATAGTTCCTTACTATTATAATTTTTTTGCAGGCTCAGTTATTAATACTGACTTCCAAAGCTTTCACCAATTTGTTTACTCATGTTATAATTCCTTCGGGTTAGTGCACTGGAAATGGAGACCTGGACAGTACAAATAAATTATCCTTCGGTTTAGTGCAAAGAAAATACAGACATAGACAATGCATGGAGATTAATGCATCGTTCATGTATACCCAAAGCAAAACTCTGCAAAGGATTTCCGTATGCACACTTATAGGAATGTGTTGATTAAGTGACCTGACATTGTCACATTTTTTTCATAATTGGTTGCTTTGTAGGTTCCAACAATGGATTTATCTTCTCAGGTTTGTGTTCTTAAAAAAAAGACCGCCAAAGAAGGCGCAAAGTGTTACTACAAAAAAAAAATGTTGAATAAAGGAAACAAATGCAATAAGAGAGATAAACTAAGCTAAGCTACAAAGAGGATAAAAATAGTATCCAGAAACCTAGCTCAAAAATGCATGTGAAAAATGTAGTAACGATTGATTTAACACAACGACCCATGGTTAATTATTGAATTTCTGATTTCCAGCAAAGCTGGCAAACATCATTTGAATTCTGATTTAAATAAATTTATTAGATTTCAATCATTCTCTTTTTTGTCTCCTAAATTGTTCCGCTGCAACGCGCGGGGTATCATCTAGTTAAGAATAAAGATTGCCAACTCAACACGAATATGCCCCATTGTAGCAGCTAGCAACCCTTGACCGTGAGTGTTGGAGCTCCAATTTTAAATAAGTACCAATTCATTATTTCATTTGTCTAAGACCGCTAGAATGAAAAGAGTAGGAACATAACATAAACATAGATAAGCACCTAGAGCAAAACTACCCATGTAGTTTAAAAGCGATAAGTAAGTTGAAACAACAAATGAATGATCGTGGAAGGTACATTTCTGATGCAGTTTCAGTTAAGTTTGGGTTTTTTCCATTTGAACCCATCAGTCGTACAAACAAATCTTTCATTGGGCCTGCAATATTTTTTCAGTTAATTGCTAAAAATCAAACATTGGTCGAAAGCTGTAACAAATTCTCTAGCGTAACAAAAGAACCGACATGAATCAATCACAAAGAAAAGAGAGCCCCCTGGACTTGAAAGATGCACCGAGTAGTACCGAAGGAATCAGAACAACTCGGATCCCTATAGGGCCATGGGGGTGCACGGGACTGCTGCTTGTGACGGTAAAGCACACGTCCGTTGGGAACCCTAAGAGGAATGTATGATGCGTACAGCGGCAAGTTTTTCCCTCAGTAAGAAACCAAGGTTATCGAACCAGTAGGAGTCAAGAAGCACGTTGAAGGTTGATGGCGGCGGAGTATAGTGCGGCGCAACACCAGGGATTCCGGCACCAACGTGGAACCTGCAGAACACAACCAAGATACTTTGCCCCAACTTAGCAGTGAGGTTGTCAATCTCACCGGCTTGCTGTAATAAAGGATTAGATGTATAGTGTGGATGATGATGTTTGCAGAAAACAGTAGAACGAGTATTGCAGTAGATTGTATTCGATGTAAAAGAATGGACCGGGGTCCACAGTTCACTAGTGGTGTCTCTCCCATAAGATAAATAGCATGTTGGGTGAACAAATTACAGTTAAGCAATTGACAAATAAAGATAGCATGACAATGCACATACATGTTATGATGAGTAGTGTGAAATTCAATTGGGCATTACGACAAAGTACATAGACCGCTATCCAGCATGCATCTATGCCTAAAAATTCCACCTTCAGGTTATCATCCGAACCCCCTCCAGTATTAAGTTGCAAACAACAAACAATTGCATTAAGTATGGTGCGTAATGTAATCAACAAATACATCCTTAGACATAGCATTGATGTTTTATCTCTAGTGGCAACAACACATCCACAACCTTAGAACTTTCTGTCACTGTCCCAGATTTAATGGAGGCATGAACCCACTATCGAGCATAAATACTCCCTCTTGGTGTTACAAGTAACGACTTGGCCAGAGCCTCTACTAATAACGGAGAGCATGCAAGATCATAAACAACACATAGATGATAGATTGATAATCAACATAACATAGCATTGATTATTCATCGGATCCCAACAAACGCAACATGTAGCATTACAGATAGATGATCTTGATCATGTTAGGCAGCTCACAAGATCCAACAATGATAGCACAATTAGGAGAAGACGACCATTAGCTACTGATATGGACCCATAGTCCAGGGGTGAACTACTCACACATCACTCCAGAGGCGACCATGGCGATGAAGAGTCCTCCGGGAGATGATTCCCCTCTCCGGCAGGGTGCCGGAGGCGATCTCCTGAATCCCCCGAGATGGGATTGGCGGCGGCGTCTCTGGAAGGTTTTCCGTATCGTGGCTCTCGGTACTGGAGTTATTATCGACGAAGGCTTATGTAGGCGAAAGGGTAGGTCAGGGGGCGCCACGAGGGACCCACGCAGTAGGGCGGCGCGGCCCAAGCCCTGGCCGCGCGGCCCTAGCGTGGCGTCGCCTCGTCGCCCCACTTCGTTTCCCTTTCGGACTTCTGGAAGCTTCGTGGAAAAATAAGATCCTGGGCGTTGATTTCGTCCAATTCCGAGAATATTTCCTTACTAGGATTTCTGAAACCAAAAACAGCAACTGACTCTTCAGCATCTTGTTAATAGGTTAGTACCGGAAAATGCATAAATATGACATAAAGTATGTATAAAACATGTAGGTATTGTCATAAAACAAGCATGGAACATAAGAAATTATCGATACGTTGGAGACGTATCAGCATCCCCAAGCTTAGTTCCTGCTCGTCCCGAGTAGGTAAACGATAACAAAGATAATTTCTGAAGTGACATGCCATCATAATCTTGATCAATACTATTGTAAGCACATGTAATGAATGCAGCGATCCAAAGCAATGGTAAAGACAATGAGTAAACAACTGAATCATATAGCAAAGACTTTTCATGAATATTACTTTCAAGACAAGCATCAATAAGTTTTGCATAAGAGTTAACTCATAAAGCAATAAATTCATAGTAAAGGCATTGAAGCAACACAAATTAAGATTAAGTTTCAGCGGTTGCTTTCAACTTCTAACATGTATATCTCATGGATAATTGTCAATACAGAGTAATATGATGAATGCAAATATGCAAGTATGTAAGAATCAATGCACAGTTAACACAAGTGTTTGCTTCTAATGTGGAAGGAAGTAGGTAAACTGACTCAACATAAAAGTAGAAGAATGGCCCTTCGCAGAGGGAAGCATTGATTGCTATATTTGTGCTAGAGCTTTTATTTTGAAAACATAAAGAGAGCATAAAAGTAAATTTTGAGAGGTGTTTGTTGTTGTCAACGAATGGTAGTGGGTACTCTAACCCCCTTGCCAGACAAACCTTCAAAGAGCGGCTCCCATGAAACATTTTTATTTTTGGGTGGCACTCCTTCCAACCTTGCTTTCACAAACCATGGCTAACCGAATCCTCGGGTGCCTTCCAACAATCTCATACCATGAAGGAGTGCCTTTTTATTTTAGTTTTGTTTAGATGACACTCCTCCCCACCTTTGCTTTCTCAAGCCATGGCTAACCGAATCCTCGGGTGCCGTCCAACAATCACATACCATGGAGGAGTGTCTATTTTTTTTGTAAAATTATGAAGGTTAATTAATTTGGGACTGGGAATCCCATTGCCAGCTCTTTTTGCAAAATTATTGGATAAGCGGATGAAGCCACTAGTCCATTGGTGAAAGTTGCCCAACAAGATTGAAAGATAAACACCACATACTTCCTCATGAGCTATAAAACATTGACACAAATCAGAGATGATAAATTTTGAAGTGTTTAAAGATAGCACTCAAGCAATTTACTTTGGAATGGCAGGAAATACCATGTAGTAGGTAGGTATGGTGGACACATATGGCATAGTTTTTGGCTCAAGGATTTGGATGCACGAGAAGTAATCCCTCTCAATACAAGGCTTAGGCTAGCAAGGCTATTTGAAATAAACACAAGTATGAACCGGTACAGCAAAACTCACATAAAAACATATTGCAAGCATTATAAGACTCTACGCTGTCTTCCTTGTTGTTCAAACCCTTACTAGAAAATATCTAGACCTTAGAGAGACCAATCATGCAAACCAAATTTTTAGCAAGCTATATGTATTTCTTCACTAATAGGTGCAAAATATATGATGCAAGAGCTTAAACATGATCTATATGAGCACAACAATTGCCAAGTATCAAATTATTCAAGACATTCTACCAATTACCACATGTAGCATTTTCTGTTTCCAACCATATAACAATTAACGAAGCAGTTTCAACCTTTGCCATGAACATTATGAGTAAAGCTAAGGACATATTTGTCCATATGCAACAGCGGAGCGTGTCTCTCTCCCACACAATGAATGCTAGGATCCAACTTTATTCAAACAAAAACAAACATACGCTCCAAGTAAAGCACATAAGATGTGATGGAATAAAAATATAGTTTCACTAGAGGAACCTAATAATGTTGTCGATGAAGAAGGGGATGCCTTGGGCATCCCCAAGCTTAGATGCTTGAGTCTTCTTGAAATATGCAGGGATGAACCACCGGGGCATCCCCAAGCTTAGAGCTTTCACTCTCCTTGATCATATTGTATCATCCCCCTCTCTTGATCCTTGAAAACTTCCTCCACACCAAACTCAAAACAACTCATTAGAGGGTTAGTGCATAATCAAAATTCACATGTTCAGAGGTGACATAATCATTCTTAACACTTCTGGACATTGCACAAAGCTACTGAAAGTTAATGGAATAAAGAAATCCATCAAGCATAGCAAAACAGGCAATGCGAAATAAAAGGCAGAATCTGTCAAAACAGAACAGTCCGTAAAGACGAATTTTTAGGTGCACTAGACTTGCTCAAATGAAAATGCTCAAATTGAATGAAAGTTGCGTACATATCTGAGGATCACTCATGCAAATTGGCAGATTTTTCTGAGTTACCTATAGAGACTACTGCTCAAATTCGTGACAGCAAGAAATCTGTTTTTATGCAGTAATCCAAATCTAGTATGAACCTTACTATCAAAGACTTTACTTGGCACAACTATGCAATAAAATAAATATAAGGAGAGGTTGCTACAGTGGTAACAACTTCCAAGACTCAAATATAAAACAAAAGTGCGGAAGTAAAATAATGGGTTGTCTCCCATAAGCGCTTTTCTTTATAGCCATTAAGATGGGCTCAGTAATTTTAATGATGATCTCGCAAGAAATAAGAGTTGAAGCAAAAGAGAGCATCAAAAGCAAATAAGAAACACTTTTAAGTCTAACCCACTTCATATGAAAAGGAATCTTGTATACAAATAAATTAATGAAGAACAAAGTGACAAGCATAGGAAGATAAAACACAAGTAACTTCAAAATTTTCAGCATATAGAGAGGTGTTTTAGTAACATGAAAACTTCTACAACCATATTTTCCTCTCTCATAATAATTTCCAGTAGCATCATGAACAAACTCATCAATATAACTATCACATAAAGCATTCTTATCATGAGTCTCATGCATAAAATGATTACTACTCCCAACATAAGCATAGTCATTCTTATTAATTGTAGTGGGAGCAAATTCAACAAAGTGGCTATCATTTTTATTCTCATCAAATATAGGAGGCATAGTATAATCATAATAAACTTTATCCTCCATAGTAGGTGGCACCAAAATACCACTATCATCATAAATGGGAGGCAAATTATCATCAAAGTAAATTTTCTCCTCCATGCTTGGGGGACTAAAAATATCATGCTCATCAAAACCAGCTTCCCCAAGCTTAAATTCTTCCATAGCATTAGCAATAATAGTGTTCAAAGTGTTCATGCTAATAACATTGCTACAACTATTTTGCAGACAAAGTTCCATGGGTTTTTAATTTTCTCTTCAAACACCTCATGTCCTAACTCAAGATAAATACTATAAAGATCTCCAATATTTTTGTTGTTTTCCATTAAGCCTAACTAATGAAATAAAAACATGCATGGAATTAAGTAAAGTAAAACAAGTAACTAATTTTTTTTGTGTTTTTGATATAAAGAAAGCAAACAAAATAGAAAATAAAATAAAGTAAAGTAAAGCAAGACAAAAACAAAGTAAAGAGATTGGAAGTGGAGACTCCCCTTGCAGCGTGTCTTGATCTCCCCGGCAACGGCGCCAGAAAAAGCTTTGCTGCTTGTGACGGTAAAGCACACGTCCGTTGGGAACCCCAAGAGGAAGGTATGATGCGTACATCGGAAAGTTTTTCCCTCAGTAAGAAACCAAGGTTATCGAACCAGTAGGAGTCAAGAAGCACGTTGAAGGTTGATGGCGGCGGAGTGTAGTGCGGCGCAACACCAGGGATTCCGGCGCCAACGTGGAACCTGCACAACACAACCAAGATACTTTGCCCAACTTAACAGTGAGGTTGTCAATCTCACCGGCTTGCTGTAACAAAGGATTAGATGTATAGTATGGATGATGATGTTTGCAGAAAACAGTAGAACGAGTATTGCAGTAGATTGTATTCGATGTAAAAGAATGGACTGGGGTCCACAGTTCACTAGTGGTGTCTCTCCCATAAGATAAATAGCATGTTGGGTGAACAAATTACAGTTGGGCAATTGACAAATAAAGATAGCATGACAATGCACATACATGTTATGATGAGTAGTGTGAAATTCAATTGGGCATTATGACAAAGTACATAGACCGCTATCCAGCATGCATCTATGCCTAAAAAGTCCACCTTCAGGTTATCATCCGAACCCCCTCCAGTATTAAGTTGCAAACAACAGACAATTGCATTAAGTATGGTGCGTAATGTAATCAACAAATACATCCTTAGACATAGCATTGATGTTTTATCCCTAGTGGCAACAACACATCCACAACCTTAGAACTTTCTGTCACTGTCCCAGATTTAATGGAGGCATGAACCCACTATCGAGCATAAATACTCCCTCTTGGAGTTACAAGTAACGACCTGGCCAGAGCCTCTACTAATAACGGAGAGCATGCAAGATCATAGACAACACATAGATGATAGATTGATAATAAACATAACATAGCATTGATTATTCATTGGATCCCAACAAACGCAACATGTAGCATTACAGATAGATGATCTTGATCATGTTAGGCAGCTCACAAGATCCAACAATGATAGCACAATTAGGAGAAGACGACCATCTAGCTACTGCTATGGACCCATAGTCCAGGGGTGAACTACTCACACATCACTCCGGAGGCGACCATGGCGGTGAAGAGTCCTCCGGGAGATGATTCCCCTCTTCGGCAGGGTGTCGGAGGCGATCTCCTGAATCCCCCGAGATGGGATTGGCGGCGGCGGTGTCTCTGGAAGGTTTTCTGTATCGTGGCTCTCGGTACTGGAGTTATTATCGATGAAGGCTTATGTAGGCGAAAGGGTAGGTCAGGGGGCGCCACGAGGGACCCACACAGTAGGGCGGCGCGGCCCAAGCCCTGGCCGCGTGGCCCTAGCGTGGCGTCGCCTCGTCGCCCCACTTCGTTTCCCTTTCGGACTTCTGGAAGCTTCGTGGAAAAATAAGATCCTGGGCGTTGATTTCGTCCAATTCCGAGAATATTTCCTTACTAGGATTTCTGAAACCAAAAACAGCAGAAAATAGCAACTGGCTCTTCGGCATCTTGTTAATAGGTTAGTGCCGGAAAAAGCACAAATATGACATAAAGTATGTATAAAACATGTAGGTATTGTCATAAAACAAGCATGGAACATAAGAAATTATCGATACGATGGAGACGTATCAGGGACCCAGGAAAATTTATTTTTCTTTGTATAATTACAGAATTTCATCATGTGTGCACCCGGAAACAAACATTTTTATCTGTTGTGGCACCATGTGTGCACCATGGTCCGCTCTACTCTAGCTCCGCCGCTGATCAGAACAGGAAAATCTACATGTCGCATGGGAAGGTACTCCACAAAGATGACTTATATCATGTAGGTAGGTTAAGAAAAATTCAAAAGTAATTGAGGAAATCCCAATGTAGGAAGTTGTACCAAATAGTCTCGATTTCTGCAGTCCATATGATAGTAGTGCCGACAAGGGATGTCGATCTAGAAGCAAACCTCCTGATGTGATCGGAATTCCAGGGTCCTGTGGGCTGGTAAGTTGTAGGCTTGTAGTCATGCTATTGTGGCTTTGCACAACCATCAACTCATCGAGGCTTCCGCTGTGAGGATGTGCCTAATGCTTTGTGGGACACCGCAGCACTATAGTGCGATGACGTGCGATGAAATACGGTCGAGAGGTAGAAAATTGGATGGAGGAGCAGCAGTATCATTGGAAGATTAAAGAACAATGCCACTGCATTGCCAGTTTTCCATCCGTGAGGAGTCAGCTTGTATGACTCGATTAATATAGAGACATGACGGCCTGGGAGAGGAAAGGAGGCGTCTCTCCAAGGACAGATGGAAATTAATTACGTGCTTGTGGAATAAGAAGAGGAGAGGACACACAGTAAAGGAGAAAACAATACGCACTTGAGATACGATGATGCGGCTTGGCTTTGGGTTAGATATAATTGACATTGCATGAGATGATGTGGACATAAAATTGTTGATTTAGTGGGACCGATGATGTGGCATAGCTGCATGTTTAGAGAAATAGCTAGTGGGGATGAACTTCTTAGTTATATAGGATGAGCTAGACCTTAACCATGTTTACATGGGGGTATCTTTCAACATTGCACTATTAAGGTTCTTTACCTTGAAGTTTATTGTCATTTATTTTGGGTTCGTTGATAGTTATCTCTTATGAAATGAAGAGGTTGTCAAGTGAAGGACTAGAATATACATATTTGGTAGAGAAGAGCAATGAGCCGCTAACTAGAAGCCATGTCTACATGGTGAAAGTTCAGCACGAGCATCCTCAAAATAGGAAGAGTGAAAAGAAAAAGGAAAAATAATTTTTATTTGAAAAAAGAAGTCATAAAAGAAAATAAAAAAATATATATGGAAAAAAGTGAGAAGAGAGTTAGAGAGGATTCTCACAAGACTGTTGTACTTGTTGTCCCGGTGTGGATGGCTTCAAAGGATACTTTTTAGTTGATTTTGCCTTTTGTATAGGTGGGAAGGAGGTACCCCATTGTGATGCTTGGTTAAAACAATATGTGAAAGGTATATTGACAATCTAAAGTTGAGTATCAAGAGGTGCAATCCTTATCACCAAGAGGGTGAGGCAATAGTTACTTATAAGAGGCCAAACACATGAATCATAGATACCTCTGAAACAAAGAGATGTATGGTAACCCATCCTCACATGATTATAGTTGACATGAATTGCATATCTCAAAATCTCACCTTTTGCTCCTTTTACTTTTTGTTTTGTTGGAGGACTAGCACATATATTCCATACTTACTTTTTGTGTTCAAGAGTCAAGAGTATCAAAAGAATTAAATGAGAGTACAAAGAGTTTTTCAAACAATTCTATAGGATTTTCATGCTTTGTAGAATGTAAGATTTATCACTTTATGAGTTTATATTGCTTATTGTTAATTTTTATTAACTAAACCTTGTAAGACTTTGCATGATCATTTAGAAGCAATATAATAAACTCGAAAGTTCATGTTAGTTTTATCACCTTCATGCTCGAGGAAAGCATAGGTTAAGCTTGGGGATGTTGATGCATGTAAAATGCATACATGAACTTTGTAGTTTATTGTACTAAATTCTTATTGTTGCAACTTTATTATATTTATTGGGTCTAACCTATTAATAATTGCAAAAGTGCACACATTTTTGTTTTAAACTGTGTTGTGTATGAAATAGGAAAATATGGAAGGAAACCGGTCATTATGGTGAAATCTGGAGTTTTCTAAAATCTGCCACTTCATGATTTTTCAAAGGATTGCCCAAATCAGATCCGAATACATCGTCAAATGAAAAAGTTTCAATTGACAAAATTGTGAGGAATATCCATACCTTCAATTTGACAAAAAGACCGCCCCAAACGGAGTATGTATGCGAAATTTGGACCCATATTACTGAAGGATGCAGAGGTAGTTTAGGGAACCCGAAATATGTGATGTGATTGACTCAACCTCCTTCCATATTTGAGGATTTCGGCCAAGAAAAAACTTAATGGACTCATAAAGGACAGATGGGAGTCATAGGAAGGTTCTATAGGTGTCTAATAGCCTTTGGATCAAAGGGGCATACATCCAATGGCTAAGATTGCATCTCCACATCTATATATTAAGGGGAAACCCTTGTTTTGGAGGCATCCATCCACTGTGAAGAGACTCCTCCCCCTTTGGCACCACCAAGGAGGGGGAAATCTCCTCCACACCAGCACCAAATCCATGGAATAATAAGGGGGCAAGGGGCTGCTGCCCCAAGGGTAGCCACCGCCGGGCTGCTGTCGCCTCCCATGGCCACCGCCACGGGGATTGATGTCTACGGGAGCTTCTATTCTTGTAGACAGTGTTGGGCCTCCAAGAGCAGAGGGTTGTAGAACAGCAGCAAGTTTCCCTTAAGTGGATCACCCAAGGTTTATCGATCTCAGGGAGGAAGAGGTCAAAGATATCCCTCTCAAGCAACCCTGCAACCACAAAGCAAGAAGTCTCTTGTGTCCCCAACACACCTAATGCACTTGTCAGATGTATAGGTGCACTAGTTCGGCGAAGAGATAGTGAGATGCAAGTAATATGGATGAGTATGAGTAGTAATAGCAATCTGAATAAAATATGGCAGCGAGTAAACATGCAACAAAACAGTAAACAAACGGAGATTCGATGCTTGGAAGCAAGGCCCAGGGATCCTGCTTTCACTAGTGGACACTCTCAACAATGATCACATAATAGGACTACTCTACACCCTCTTGTTGGATGATGAACACCACTAATTGTGTAGGATTGCACGAACCCTCAATGCCGGAGTTAACAAGCTCCACAATATTCAATGTTCATATTTAAATAACCTTAGAGTGCAAGATAGATCAACACAACCAAACCAAGTACTAACACAGCATGCACACCGTTACCGTCACACTATGAAAGGAGGAATAAATTGCATCAATACCATCATAGTAATAGTTAACTTCCTAATCTACAAGAGATCACAATCATAGCCTACGCCAAGTACTACACGATGCACACACTTTCACCATTACACCGTGCAGGTGGAATAGAGTACTTTAATAACATCACTAGAGTAGCACATAGATGATATTCAACTAGATCACATAGAGAGAGAGATAAACCACATAGCTACAGCGGAGCCCTCAGCCCCGAGCCTCGATGGAGAACTACTCCCTCCTCATGGGAGACAGCAGCGTTGATGAAGATGGCGGTGGTGTCGATGGAGGAGCCTTCCGGGGGCACTTCCCCGTCCCGGCGGCGTGCCGGAATAGAGACTCCTGTCCCCCAGATCTTGGCTTCGCGATGGCGGCGGCTCTGGAAGGTTTCTCGTACCGTGGCTTTTTTCGTCCCGAAGATTTAGGTCAGGGACCTTTTTATAGGCGAAGAGGCGGCGTCAGAAGGTCAACGAGGCGACGACACACTAGGGGGGCGCGGGCCCCCTTGGCCGCGCCAGGGTCATGTGTGGTGGGCCTGTGGCCCCCCTCTGGCCTCTCTCGGGTGTTCTGGAAGCTTCACGTGATCCTAAGATGCTGGGCGTTGATTTCGTCCGATTCCGAGAATATTTCCTTACTAGAATTTCTGAAACCAAAAACAGCAGAAAACAGGAACTGGCCCTTCGGCATCTCGTCAATAGGTTAGTTCCGGAAAACGCATAAATATGACATAAAGTATGCATAAAACATGTAGATATCATCAATAATGTGGCATGGAACATAAGAAATTATCGATACGTCGGAGACGTATCAGGGATCTTCATCGTCATCTCCTCCATGGGCTGGACGTCTTCATCAATATCCCCAACAACATCTTCATCTGCCCTTTTTTAATCTCTTGGCAAACATAATGTGTATTGTAATCTATTAATTTTCCATGGTATTTTGTATCTTCATGTCTTTGTTTGAGTAGTGACTTTTTCATGGCAATTGTTTATATAGTTTGTTGTTGGTTTCATATAAGTATATGTTATCTTCTATGATGATCTTGTTGTACTAACATATGAGTGCACACATATTTTGGGCGATGCACAAGGTTGTCACCATTGCATGTTGATAGGATGAGGGACAACTAGAGCTTGAGAGAAACCATGTTCCAATTCTTATATTCATGTTGTATTAATCCATGGTTAATCAACGGGGGTATAACTATGGGGACCTTTAAACTTACAGCGGTGGTTGGACTTGATGTCATAGTAATTCTCTTGTTTGTTCTTAATTGGCCTTGGGAACTAGTGGTGTAATTGCTCATGTATATGACTACACCTATATATGGCTCCTCTCTAGAATAAACTATAAAAAGACTATCTTTGTGCTTCACTAATTATGACAACCACGCAAATGAAGTAGCAATTTGCTAGAACACTTACTCCCTTAATCCCTTGAGTTACTCCACTTCACTTTACTTAATCTCATTTTACTTTAGTACACTTTACTTTTCTTGCATTAGTTTTAATTATTGCATTTTAATTTTAGCACATATAGTTTCATAGTAAAAATCTATTCACACACACATTATAGATCATAGCTTTGCATAGAAGGCTACATACGTGGGTTATAGGGCTTTAGAGAATAAATAGTTTACCTTCAGCTCCTTGTGGGTTCGAGACTCAAATACTTATCGAATTGTACTAGGGTGACACCAACTTTGTCATTATTTGGTGGAGATATATATATTCAAATTATGTTGTAATCATTATGCCTCTGGTCCATATCATGTTTTACACTTGTGAGTAGTTCCCCATGTTCCTGGGGGCATAGGATGATCTAGCTATGATTCTACTACCTTCGATTCAAGGAATAAGGCGCCCTCGTTTTACGTGCTTTTCGTTTGACCAAGTATTACTTTAAATATAAAAAGATTGTTTGTCTGAAATTAACATCATTAAAAAGTGTTTTTCAATACGAATCCAACGATACTAATTACATATAATATAACCAAGATTTTGTTGCTCAATTTTTATGGTCAAAGTTCGTCTTGAAATACTCGTGCGCCTTATTCCTTGGGATGGAGGTAGTATATGATATGCAATGAGTATTTGGTCAATTTTTTTCTATCTTTTATGTTATTTTATGATTGTTTTATGCGAACATCGACTGCATATTACTTCACCTATATGGGCTCATGGTGCTACACTTTAATGTAATGAATGAGTATTGGAAGGGACGGAATAACATAAACCGTTTTCCAATACTTTGAGTTGCATTAGAGGGGTTTATGTCGGGGACCAATGATCTAATTGCTATGGTAGGACATTTTATGTCTTAATGATTTCAATACTTGCAAATGAAAATGGCTCTAGGACCCATCATAAGGGGTGTATTTACTCATATCTTCAGCTCCTAGTGGGTCCGATAACCTTTTTTATTGAAAAGTACTACAATTGATTTCCTGCACTTGGGAGCCATCAGTACGCCATCCTACAACTCAGAAGAACAAAAATAAATGATAAAAAATAATTGGTGTAAGGGCAACCATTCACCTCGCTTCAACCATGAACAACACTAATTCCCAAGTATATAGAACTTATAAACCTATTAGTTCGCTAGTTCAATTGTTATTAGCACCAAAATTCGCATATGCGACGACATGTACGAAATCGTTTCGTCCTCGCGCTCCCGTGGGCGCGCGGGCGAAACCCTAACCCGCCGCGCCGCCACCCCCTCCCCAGGTCCGTCACCTGCTTCGCCGCCGCCAAGGGGCGCAACCTGAGCGAAGCTCGGGTGGCGCCGGCGGCGGCGGGGCACCTCCTCTCCCTCACACGCGGTGGCGCGGCGCGGGCCGTGGCGGCCGGTGGGGCGCGGCGTGGCGGAGGGCGTCGGGCCGCGGGCGTTCGGCGGCGGCGCGGAGACTCCAAGATCTCGGGCGTGCTCCTCGCGGTGGCGGCTCCCTCGGAGCGTCATGACGCCAGCGGCGGCGCGAGCTCTGCTGCTCCCGCGACGGGTGACGGGAGGCGGCGCTCGGGCGGGGTTTCTGCGGCCTAATCGGGTCGGCAGCGGCGCGTTCTTGAGGAGGGCGGCGAGGGAATAGGACGGGCAGAGGGGCAGCGGCCGCGCGCGCTCGCGTGCTCGGGCCGAGGCGAGGCCACCGGCCGAGCCGTGATCTCCCGTAAGCCCCGGATCCAGATCTGGCGGTTCTACAGCCGTGGGGGCTGTGGGGCGTCGATCCCGCTGCGCCCTCTCTCGGGGTGGTGCTGGTATTTGCCGTCGCGTGTCCGCAGGTCCGTGCTCTTTGTGGTGGTTTCCCGTCTTCCTCAGGTCAGCGGCGAGCAGAGTTTGGGCGCCGGGGCGGCGGCCCTGGTCGGTGGGAGCCATCTTGGTTGGCGGGCGTGCCAGTGGCTCAGGAGCTGGCCGGAAACCATGGTCGCGGGGGTGACGTGGTGGCCGGCGGGCAGCATGCGGTGGCAGCGGGTCGATCGGTCGGTCGATTTCCTGTGTAGAAGGCGGGGAGTGTTTGCCGTGGGGAAACCCTTGCCCGCTCGGGCCACGACGGCGACGTCCGCGGACGCCGCTCCCTTCTTGAAGGCGTTGGTGAGGCTTCTCCTTGTCCTTCTACGTGCTCCGGGTGAAAGCCCAAGATCCTCGGATCGGGCGGTGGCGGCGCTCTTGTGTCGTGTTCTTCTTGAAGACACCGTCTTGGAGTTCACAGTGTGCGGCTCTCCGTTGGTGGTGTGGCTGAGGCGAGGTATTCGACGAGCAAGGGGCTTCGGGTGAAAACCTTAGATCTGCGGATCGGGCGGTGACGGCGCTCTCGTGTCGTGTTCTTCTTGAAGACATTGTCTTGGAGCTTACCATGTTTCTTCGGATGGCGTTGGCTCTTCGCTTGGCGACCTTCGGCAAAGCTTGCGTCCTGCCCTGCCTCCTCGTCGAGTTTCCATGGTGCGGCATGTTGGGGTTCGAACGACGGTGGTCGATGCACAGTGGTGGTCGGCCACTGGTGGCGCTGCCCGCGGCGGGGAGCTCTGTTGACGGCGTGCGTGTTCGATAGCTCTCTCTAGGGTGAGCTCCGGCCCGACACTGTTGTTGTCCGGTGTCTTCTCCGAGTCTTCGTAGGCTTCGTAAGGGTCGTGATCGTCGTCCGAGTTCCCGGATGTAGCCATGTTGGCAATTCGTGTGGGTGTGTGGGTGTGTGTTGTAAGCTGGGTTCAGCTCTTTGTACCTTGTCGCCGTTGAGGGCGTTATTAATTTAACGTCGGGCCTTTGGCCTTTGATCTAAAAAAAAATCGCATATGCCATGGTTATGGTCATTCAAAGGTAGACCTAGACATGAATTTCAAGCCTAGAGGCTGGAACGAGCTTACAAATTGCGTGATCTAGGAAAGATCTGGCCCAGGCTTTTCCATGTTTGCACGGATTCCGGCCTGATTTATAAGCCCGATGGTTGGACCAGGCCAGGTTTGGGGTATTTTTTCAAATCAAAGGTTCAAAAGAAAAAAAAACACATTAACCTAGGTCAAAAGCTCAAGTCAACCCCCGGCGAGAGATTTAGTCAGATCCGAAGGAGGAAGGCAGCCGTCCAATACCGATCCGACGGTGGTCCGAGACCCGCCCCTAATCCAATCCCAATCCCAATCCCAAACGCCTTGGCCGTCCGACGCTCCAATAATCCTCCAAGAGTCCTCCTCCCCTCCTTCTCTCAGGTCTCAGCCGACTCTCGACCCCATCTCCGGCAGCCGCCGCCGCCCGCGGGGATGTCGTCCGGCCAGCAACCCAGGAAGCGCCTCACGAGCTCGTCCCTGCCGCCGGACCACCACAGATCGAGACAGAAGCGGCCGAAGCTCGTCGACCAGTCTTCCCTGCTCAGCCTGAACCCCCACGTCCGCCTCTGGTGGGACGGGGCCTCCAGGCGGGTCATCCCCGCCGAGGACCAGATCGGGATCCCCTGGTCCCGCCTCGCCCCTTTCGTAGACGGCCCGCCCCGCCGGCGCGCTTCCCGGCTGGCCGATGTGCTTTCTGTTCCCAAAGATGTCTTCTTGCTGGAGAACCTGCGGCGGGTGCTGTCCTACGAGGTACTACTGTCGTCGCCCTGTTCTTTTCATGCTCTCAGTCTCAGTGGTTGGCTGACCTGTGTATGTATATATGCTCGTAGTAGTATGTTGGAACTCAACTCACATGCTTGGTTGATTCTTGCTGTGCTGTGCTGTTTACCAGGTCTGGGACAAGTACCTGACAGAGGCCGACATGAAGTTCCTGGCCCAGTTCCTCCCAACTGGGACCAACACGGAGGAGACGGTGCACTCGCTGCTCACCGGGAAGAACCACCACTTCGGGAATCCCCTGCTAAGCTGGCAAGTACTACTCCCGGTGTCTGTGCATATACTATTTGACCACTGGCCCTAGATGAGGCTCTGATTTAGCTAGGTTATGTTGGGCTCCAGGTCATCGGCTCTCTGCTATGGCCATCTGCATCCGGACGCCTTGCTTAGCAAGGAGCGGCAGATTAGGGCCGACAAGAAGGCGTGTGGCGAGCAGCTAAACGAGTACCATTCAGAGTATGTCAAAAAATGCAAATAATCTACCCACGCTGTTCTGCTTCCATTGTGCGATTCTTAGTAACGCCCAACTCTATGCAGCATGACTGAGACCTTGACCAAGTGGAAGGACAAGTGGTTGACTTGTGAGAACCCAGAAATCCTATTCAGGTTACCAAGTTCTCCCTCCCCCAAAATTATATTTCTTTTCTTTTCTTTTCTTTTCTTTTCTTTTCTTTTCTTTTCTTTTCACTGTCATTAAGTTATTGAACTTTCATCCCCAAATGACCCATTTATGTAGTATTAGTTATCATTGGACCTGCACTTCTTTTCTGTTATCTTGTGAAACTATACTATTTTGAATATCCTGGTCATACTTTGTTAGTTGCTACTAAATAGTCAGATGCTCACCGGTGGCTCCTATAAACGGAAAAGCTAATCTGTTTTGGATTGTTCTGACTTGAAGTATTATCGTGCTATCTGGTGTAGGGACAACCCTGCGAAACAGAAAAAAAGAGACCATGGAGAAAATGTCTTATCTTCTAAAGCTCTTAACAACGCCATGCCTCTCAAGGTTGTACGGAATGGTGATGTCACAAAGTTCATGTCATATATTAAGGTAAACTTATTGGTGATTCCTCTATGATAGATGTGCAATGTAAATGAAATTTGAGGCACTGCTGTCCTTAGGATAACATAACCGACGAGCTTTGAATTGTATGCCATTTCTGTTCCTAGGTGCAGTATGAAGCTTTCAATGTCTTGTTCACGAACAATTTCAGTAGCATGGATAATTGTTACACCTGAAAACCAATATAATTTTCATGAAATGTTATCCAAGGGGATTCTTTGTTAAGTTTTTGATTGGTGCCATTGCCAGCGCTCACGAGGATGCCATATTGTTGGATGTATCATCCATATGCTGTTCTGGAATCACAGATTTATTTCATATGCCTTCTTTCAGATCACCAAGTCACAACACGAGCTTGTTAAGAGAATGAAACAGTCTGGTGATGGCATTCAGACGAAACAGCTTAGTAGTGTTATTGGTGACATTGATAACTTCCACGTGAAGCCATATGAGACATTGATGGAGGATGAGAAGAATAAACTGCATGCTTATTGGTCAGTAATATCTTAATGTAGCGTGTTCTCGCTTTTGATGTGTATTTTCTTACGTTCAATTATACCCATGCTAGGGCAATTCTATCACGTCAAGAACTCCCTGCTGCTGTTGAGGCCCGCCGGGAAAGGAAGTCGATGGCTCAGAATTTAATGACGTCATTGTGCCTTGAACTTGCGGTGGAAGAGGTTTGTTATGCTTTATCCCACCTTTTGTATGTTGAGAACTATTTTTATACGGAGAACATGGGTTTTACTTTTGTACGGAAAATATTATGGATTTTTCAACACGGCGTTCGCCCATTTCCATTGATTCAAACGGAAAGAACAAGTTCACAGCCAGTTACTTTGCATGAAGTAAAAGAAGCGAGTTGGGCCACCATCAGGAAAGTACGAACCTTCGACATCGAAGACCCACCATGGGTTGAAAACCTGATGCCACCATCAACGCCAACTAAAAAACTAATACAAGTACAAACACATCTAGCCATAAGTAAAGAAAAGATGTTCAGCAGACTTATTTTCTTTACAAAAGGAACACTTATTTTCTTGAGCTCTTGTAACCATTTTAGTTGAACATTCAACAGCAGCCTTAAACATGGGGGACAGAGAGTCTCCCTGTTGTACGCCTTTCGTACTCTGAAAATATGGACCCATTTTGTTATTTATTTTCACCGCCAGTCCCATTATGCAAGATTTTTCTAACCCAGCCACAAAGAATATCCCCACACGACTCAGTTTGTTATTTATTTCACCGCCAAAGTTCCATTATGCAAGATCTTTCTAACCCAGTCACAAAGAATATCCCCACACGTCCCAGTTTGTTATTTATTTTCAGCGTCAGTCCCATCATTCAATATTTTTCTAACCCAGTCACAGAGAATATCCCCACACCTCTTAGCTGCCAACTTAGCAGGAAATCCTAATCGACCTTATCGCACACCTTCTTGAAGCCCAATTTCAAAATAATACCAACATGTTCACATGAGTATGGTGCAAAAATTTCATGAAGCGACATAATCCCATCAATAATGTTCCCTTTCTTAATAAAGGAATTTTGGTTGGCACTAATCAATTTATCCGCAAAAGGTTCCAACAGAATAGTCAAAACTTTAGTTAACAGCTTATATATACATCTTTTTTTTTGACAACTTTACCGTAGGGGAATCCCCTACGGTGTAGATTTTATATATTAAAAGAGGTAACAAACTGTACAACTGATCAAAAGATCATATCAGTAGGAGTTACATCAAGGCGGAAAGAAATGAGCAAGAAAGTGCATCGAGGATTAAATAAAAATACTAAGCAACCAGTCAATGAGTGGTTGAACTAGAGGTGCTTTAATCTTGTATTGGTGAAGCATGAGATCATTCTGAAAACGCACTTTCCAACGTCCAAAAGAAGAGTTTTGTCCCTTGAAGATCAAATCATTTCGCACCTTCCAAATATTCCATGCTGCGCAAGACACCACTTCCATGAAACAAGGACCAGAAAAGTTCTTGGCTAAGAGAAAACGCCTAGTAATAGGCAGGGATAAATCCCAAGATATACCAATGGCTTCCCAACACTCTTTTGCAAACTGGCAGTCCAAAAACAAATGATCACGTGTCTCCAAATGCTGCAACATGCACAATACACAATTAGGTCCAGACTCGAGGTGCCAACTCTTCCGAAGCATCAAATCTCTCGTATTAAGCCGATCATGAAAAAGAAGCCAGAGAAACACTTTAAGCTTAGGTAGCATTCTAGATTTCCAGAGGGCTTTGAACGCAGCATCAGTCGGGAGCTGCTCAAAGAGAAAATTATAAAACTTGGATGGTGAGTATTTCGAGCTCCCCCAGATAAATGACCTCTGATCATTGGCTTCAACATTAGCAGGGGTATCTAGCAAAAGTTGAGAAACGAGTTGCAGCTCTTGATAAGCTTCTACAGACAGGGGAAGCGCAAAATGGGAAAATAAATCCAGAGAGTTGCGGAGTATGGCCACTGATTCATCCTCATCAAGAACATAAGAGTAAAGCCGAGGAAATTTATCACAAAGGAGCTCACCCGATAGGCCGATACCCAGCGATCTTTCCAAAAAAGGACTGTGGATCCATCCCCAATCGAGCAGTGGGTGACACTATGGTACTACTCCACTAGACTGAAGATATCCGCCACCAAAACGAACCTCTTTTGGTCTGAGCATGTGGTACTGTGTTACCATATAGAGACCAAACAAGTCGCACCCACGGAACATTCTCCTTCATGTAGAACTTATGTATCTGCTTCAAAAGCAAAGCCTTATTTTGTAGCTCCAGATTGAGTACACCCAAGCCACCATGTTTCTTGGGACGGCAAACTAGTGACCAAGCCGCCAGAGAGTGCGACGACGTCGCCCCTTCCTCCTTAGACCGTAGACAGTGCCTACTTGCACGATCACAAACATTTAGGATTGCCTTCTGATCCTTAAGTGAGCATATATAAAAGTTGGGTAAGGACGAAATCACAGATTTCACAAATTGTAGTTGACCACCATAGTTCAAAAATCTCGCGCTGGCATTCATCCTCCCTCCACTAGACTGACCAAGGGAGACATATCATTGATCGTGGGCTTCATTGTTCCTAATGGAAGACCGAGATAAGTGAAAGGCAGAACTCCTGTAGCACAACCAAATGTGGTAGCAAGTTCCACCAACCTGTCAGCAGAAATATTGATTGGCATCATGGATGATTTAAAATAATTGACTCTTAGTCCTGTAGCCTGAGCAAAACTTTCAAGAACATCTTTTAGAACCAGTAATTGTGTTGGACAAGCCTGCATTATAACCAATGTGTCGTCCGCGTACTGGATAATGGGAAAATTATATATACATCTTAAAAGGCAAATGGTCCTGCACAGACACTTTAGGTAACAAAGTGATAATGCCATAATTCAAACGTTGCACATCAAGCTCCCCAGCATGAAATGCCGAAAATAAGCTCATTACATCCCCAGCATCAAGCTCCCCAGCATGTTGATGAAATTCTACAGGAATGTTATCTGGTCCAGTGGCTTGTTTGCTTTCATAGAAAATAAAGCATTTTTCATGAGCCCACTAATAGGAAACATGTTTCCAGGAGCAGGCCCAAATAGATTCTTAATTTCTTATAATAATTTGTAGCATGTTCCAACAAATTACCAGACCCAAACAGATTTTTTCAAGGCAGACATAGTATTCTTCCTTTTTCTCTCATTTGCAACTCAATGAAAATAACTTGTATTGAGATCACCTTCCAACATCCATTTTTCATGGGATTTTTGCAGCCACTGCAATTTCTCCTCAGCACACAACTCTAATAAGGCAACATTAATATATCAGACTTACTCTTATAAAGCTCAGGAGGAAGCTCATCATCTTCCTCCATACACTCCAGGTTAGCTAACTCTTCTTTTAATTCCATTTCTTTTTCTTGTTGTGGCCATATATATTAGATCCCCAACCTTTAAAGTATTTCTTAAATCTTTTCACCTTTATAGGATCCACACTATACCCATTTTTTCTCCAAATCTTATCAACCAGGGAATGGAACACCTCATTCTTGAACCCAGGAAACATCAAACTGAAACTCTCTTGACTTATTAGTCATAGGAGCCTGACTACTAGAATCAAGAAGAAAAGCATTATGATCAGAAAGGTCTCTTGCCAACTTTCTTATCGAAATCCCCCGTGATCATAATGCTTCTTCCCATTAATGAGACATGAGGATCCTATCTTTCCAGAGTGGGAGTGGCATGCTTATTGGAGTGCCACCATGTATAAAAGTTTCCCTCAAGCCTTAGGTATGAATGACTAAATTAAAAAGATCAGTAGAATGATAATGAACAAAAGTAGTGTTTTTCTCTTCACAACGTCTTAAAATATTAAAGTTACCACAAATAATATAAGGCATCATAATCCCATGACAGAAAGCAATCACTTTTAAACTCTTCTTGTGCAGCACCATACAGCACAGTAAGAGCCCAACGACACTTCTTTTTCTTTGTCCCACAAAATAAATATCAACATAAATCTACCAACTTTGAAAGCACTAACTTCCAAGGAATCATTCTTAATAACCGTTCATGATGTCAAAATGCATCTGTTCATCTCTAGCAAATTTTGGAAAACTTGATGTGATCATGCAAAATATGATCAAATGCATTGTAGGGAAAAGATGAGAGTTGTAGATATACTCTTCAAAAGAAATGATGTATATGCACGTGAAATCATGAATATCAGACTTCCCATGCATTGTTGCCCAATTAGTCAGCACATATAATATTACAGTGGCAACTCATTAATAATCATGCAGCCTTGTCGGTTTAGGCATCAAGCAAAACATGGAAAGTTACAAACTGCATCTTTTCAATACCCACATGATTTGTTTCTAACAAAACCACCTTCTAATTTTTGAGAAGGCAGAGCAGGTAGCTGACAGAACAGCTTATCAAAACGGTGGCATCTCAGATGAACAGGAAGAACCGGTAGACCGCACGCCTGAGGATGTGGCACAACCTGGGCATAATAGCAGTGCAGTTCCTGGAGATGAAGATGATAATGATACAAGTGATACAGATACATCCAGTGACTCTCATGACAGTACAGATCAAGATGTCAATGGTACAAGTGATACAGGTACATCCACTGACTCTCATGACAGCCCAAACAGTTCAGATCAAGATGCCATGGGCACAAATAACACAAATATAACTACACAGAGTCAGAGTAGCGCAGATGAACAAGATCAAGAATTTGAAAAAACAAGCGGCATGAATACAAGCGCTAAGAGTGGCAACAGCTCAGCCAGGCAAGATGAGGATATGGAAGATACCAGCTGCAAAGATTTTAATCCAGGCGCGGAAGATGATGACATCGAAGATACCAGCTGCAAAGATACATCTCTTGAAGATCATAACATTCCAGATATGCAAGAACAGGAGACTAAGCCCATGAACCACACAATCTCACCTATTGAAGGCCTTAACAGTGCAAGTATGCTAGTTCAAGATTGTACAAACACTGGCTATGTAGGTTTTCCTATTCATAGTAATGGTGGTTTGGATGAGCAAACTGATGATTTGAAGAACATGTGCTACCCGAGTGCCTCAGCTGGACATGAAAATAAAATCGAGATGAACCATATGGGTCTTGCTCAAAGAGAGACTGCGAGAACTACAGTGATGTCCTCTGACTGTACCTTGCTTTTCTCGAAGCCTTTCAGCAAACAAAATAATGCTGAAGAAGGTCCTGAGCTAAATGGACCTGCAAAGTATCAGGATGTTTTATGGCAGTCAGTAAGCCCTGTGGATTCCTTTTACCGCCCTCCAGGGAATAATATGTATGTACAGTCACGAGCCCTGCAGCTTGAACATCATCCCTCCACAGAGCCAGCAACTTCTATAATTGATGCCAGACAGCGACAGCAAGCTCAAATCGCTGTCACCACTGCATTACCAATGTGCAACCCAGCATCTCTGCTGCCACCATTCACAAACCAGTTAACTAGCGAGCAGCTCCTAAACAGTGTCAATGGTATTGGAATGACCCCCTCTTATTCACTTGGACACATGAATGGCACGAAACAATCTGTCAACTTGCATTCCATGACAAACAGGCATGTAGCACAATCTGGTCTTGTTCAAGAGCCGATGCAACTGCTTGATGTGAGGCACAATGGACTCTACTCGCAGCAAGTTGAGAATAACATGTATCCTGGCCCGGTTCTCTGTACTCAAAACACCATTCCTATGGTGGAGCAGCAAAAATTTGCTGGCCACGCACCTTTGGACAGAAGTGGCAGCTGGTTCCCTAATGAGCAGCAGCCATTGCATAATAATAATAATAATACTTGGTCTGGGATGGAATCGAATGACATTGTCTTGGGGCAGGATCTGCCTAGCCAGGATGGAAGCCTTTCGAGCGTACTGTCCCAGTACAAACAGGTATCTTCACACGTGTCAAACTCAGAACAGTTCATTGGAAGGAGGAATCTAGTTCCTCCCCATGGTTTATCTGGGAACTTAGCTGTCCCATCTCCAGACGGCTATGTGTACACCCAGAATAATATGGCAAGTAGCCTTCCAGTTCCAAGAAGCCAGGCAGATGTCAGTCTGCAATGGGCACAAGGAGGCCATAGAAATGGAATGGCTTCTTTCAAGCAGTTTGGTGGAGATCCATGGTCAAGATAGCACCTACCTGGTTGCATTCTGTATAGTAGTTTCTCCTATTCATTGGAGATTGCGGAGCGTGGTGATTTTGTTAGATGGAGGGAGGATTTGTTGTGTACATAGCGAGCCAAGGTGTAGATGAGTTACTGCGCACAGAGAATGAACAAGTTGAGGTTTTGCAACTCCATGTTTGTTTAGGTTAGAATGCTTTCTTTTATTTTACAGAATAAGGAGATGCTGCCCTCTGCCAGCTAAGCAGCTGACGAGTAAAATCTCATCATTGTGATCTGTATTCAGGGTGAATTGGAGAGTTTGACTTTCATTTACTACAGTTTTGTCGATGTACTCTGATGTGATGAATATGAAATGCGAGTGTACAAGTGTTGAGCCGGTTGAGACTGTTGATCTTGCAAATGAGTTGCCGCGCCAGAGAAAATAAGTTGAGGTTTTGCAACTCCATGTTTGTTTAGGTTAGAATGCTTTTATTTTACAGAATAAGGAGATGCTGCCCTCTGCCAGCTAACCGCTGACGAGTAAAATCTCATCATTGTGATCTGTATTCAGGGTGAATTGGAGAGTTTGACTTTCATTTACTGCAGTTTTGTCGATGTACTCTGATGTGATGAATATGAAATGTGTGTACACGTGTTGAGCCGGTTGAGACTGTTGATCTGCAAATGTGTTTATTGACATAATGCATAGAAATTGTATCGCTGTTCTCGGAGTGATTTTTTTTGCGAGATTTTGCATGAATATCAACGTTGAGTGACTGTTCTTGCGTGGCTGAGAGAAACTTCAAATTGCGGGCTATAGGCAGGCTGCGAGAAAGGCTACCCACCCAAGCTATAGCTAACACACTAAGCCGCACCTTTCTAAAAGACTGCTATTTTTTTAAACTATGACAGAGATTTTAGAAAACTCCTACACGGCCATCTGACACACATCATTGGTTGAATATAACTCAGAAAGGTAATAACGGTACAATTACAAGTGTGCACCCAAAGTGCGGATACGAACATGGTGGTCAAAACAACCGCAACAACACTAAGAGCATCTCCATTAGGCGTCCAAGAAAAACAAGAGGCTAATAACTTATAACACATCTGATTTGGTTTTTTAACGCCCGAGCCAAACGACTGCTTTATCAAGCGTTGTATATTTTCGCGTGCGGATAGCATCGCTTCACCAGAGGCGCTAAAATGCAGCGCGACGGGTTTGATGCACATGACAATATCAAATGATGAACAATTTAAAACACATTCAACTAATTAATGGCTTGTTCAACATAACACATTTAAAATCCACAACATAGTTCAAAAGCAGCAAGTTCATGACAAACAAAGTTCACAGAAACAAATGGGAAATCAACATTCAATCTTCATCATCTTCACCATCATCTTTCACATCTCCATCTTTTGTTTCATCTTCAATTGCAACTTCGGATACGTGTGCATGAGTAGTATGAATTGGAGATGGTACAAAGTCATCATTTGTAGTAGGCATAGCAAGCATAGGAGCTACCATGGAAGCAATGAATCCATCCAGAGGAGCTCCCATGCTTCCAATTCCGCCCATGCCTCCATAGCCACCAACGCCTCCCATGCCTCCCATAGCACTCATCCCTCCCGTGCCACTCATTTCATCGAGCAGGTTGGACACAGTTGACGGTGTGCTAAATTCCGGTGTTGATGGCGTTGGTGGAGGCGGCGACGGCTGGAATTGGGCGGCCGTCGCATCCACTGCAATAGTCGCCTTGGACTTCTTCACTACGGGTGTCTTCAGCTTTTCCGGCCTTCCGCGGCCGCTGGCGCATCATCAGGCGACGACCGCTTTGTGGCAACTTTCCTAGCGCCTGCGCAACAATTTCACCCCCGCATTCGGTCCGGGCACGATGAATAGGTTGCGCACCAGCCCAGCGCTAGGGTTTCCCCGTAGTAGCAGCGGGAGAGGTTGTGGATGGCAGGAGAAGTCCATCGGTGCCGGCTGGAGCGGCGACATAACTGGAATTACAGCTTGGCATGGGCATCCCGGCCTGGATGGCCCAAATATTTTGGGCCGGGCTAGGCTTGCATGTCGGGCCGGATTCAGGCCTGATTTTGGTGCCCGAATATTGGGCCTTGCTGGGCTCGGGCTTGCAGAAAATAGGGTTTAAGCCTAGTTCAGGCCGGGCTTTCCTTTGTTGGGGCCAGGTTCGGGCCAGGCCGGGCTTGGACCTGGGAATTTACGGTTCTCAACCGAAACCTAACCCGGCCCAATAAACACCCACGTGTAGTTGGAATTGGGTGGGAGAGGGGAGGAACGGTCGTCCATCGCCGGTAGATCGCCTGTGTCGGTGTGAGGAAGGTCCAAAGCGTGCACACATGAGAGGATTCGGCATGGTGGTTGGCTTTCGTGCGCGTCATCTCGGTTTGCCGCACGCTGAAAGCGGATGCGCTAAATATACCGCGCTACATAGAGAGTTAACCCGTGCTGTTTTTTTTTACCGCGCGCTCGTTTTTAGAGTGCCTGCTGGAGCACCGATTTCAACCTCTCGCTAAAAAAGCAGTTTTTGCGTGCGGAACCTTTTTTGGACACCTCTAAACCGTAATGCAAAAGAGAAGAGAATCGCTAAGACTAGTCATAGTGGGGAGTAACATATAGTAGTGTCATGCATGTGAAATTGTGTGGAACGATGCGTACCCTTTCAGGCCATCGGTTGCGTGTTATATAGGTAGGGAAAAGCCCCCTACGTGGCAATACAAGGGAGGTACGTGTACGGTCAGAGTACTACTCCGTACACCGTACACGTACAGATGACATACACTAACATCCCCCCTTAATCTAAACCACGGAGAGGTTTGGATTACGTTTGAACTCAGTGAATTATTTTACAGGAAGAGCTTTAGTAAAACCATCAGCAATCTGATCTTTGGTAGAGATAAACCGAATAGCAAGGCTGTTGTTGGCAACGCGCTCCCGAACAAAGTGATAGTCAATCTCAATGTGTTTCGTCCGTGCATGAAAAACTGGATTTGCTGAGAGGAAAGTAGCACCCAAATTGTCACACCATAGACACGGTTTCTGGCGAAGAGCAACACCAAGTTCACGAAGAACAACTTCCACCCATATGAGCTTAGTAGTGGCATTTGCTAAAGCTTTGTATTCAGCTTCAGTACTAGAACGAGACACAGTAGCTTGCTTTCTGGCACTCCAAGATACCAAGTTAGGACCAAGAAAAATAGCAAACCCACCAGTGGAGCGACGATCCTCAAGACAGCCCGCCCAATCAGCATCTGAAAGGCACTAAGAAGTGTGGATGGAGATCTTTGGAATGTAATACCAATGTGAGAAGTATCCTTAACATAGCGAAGAATTCTTTTGACAGTTGTCCAATGAGCAGTAGTAGGAGCATGAAGGTATTGACAGACCTTATTAACAGAAAATGATAGGTCTGAGCGTGTAAGAGTGAGGTATTGAAGACCTCCAACTATACTCCGATACTGAGAGCTATCAACAGGACCAAGAGGAGTACCTTCATGCAAAGAGAGAGGCTCGGACGAGGACAATGGAGTTGGGGCGGACTTACAGTCAAGCATACCAACCCGAGTTATAATATCATGAGCATATTTTTGCTGGGTGAGAAGCAACCCATTATCAGTGCGTTTGACCTCCATGCAAAGAAAATATAGTGAAGAGCGCCCAAATCTTTTATGGCAAAGTACACATTGAGATCCTTGAGAAGAATGGATATGGCAGCATCTGAAGAACTGGTCACAATGATATCATCAACATATATGAGAACAAAAATTGTAATTCCAGATTTGTGATAGAGAAACAGAGATGTGTCAGCTCTAGAGGGAATAAAACCAAGTTGGTGCAGCTTAGCACTGAGACGAGAGTACCAGGCTCGGGGAGCTTGTTTCAGGCCATAGAGAGCTTTATAAAGTCTGCATACATAACTAGGAGCATCAGGATGTTCAAACCCAGGAGTCTGTTTCATGTAGACTTCCTCTTCCAGAACACCATGAAGAAACACGTTCTTGACATCTAGCTGTCGAAGACTCCAACCACGAGAGACAGAGATAGACAGAACAATTCTGATTGTAGCAATTTTAACAACAGGACTGAAGGTATCTTCATAATCAAGACCATACCTCAGCTTGAAACCTTTTGCAACTAGACGAGCTTTGTAACGATCAATAGTACCATCTGCGCGATGCTTGATACGATAAACCAATTTGCAGTCAATGACATTTTTAAGCGAGGTAGGAGGAACAAGAGTCCAAGTTTATTGAGCATGAGAGCATCATATTCTCCTTTCAAAGCTGAGTGCCAGTTGGGGTCACCAAGAGCAGCAGGTAAATTTCGTGGTTCCCCTATAGAAGAGAGCAGTCCATAGAGTACAGTGCCATCAGTATATTTCTTAGGATTACGAATACCTTTTTGCAGGCGAGTACGTGGTCCAGGAGGGCTGGGCAGTGGTGGCGCAGCAGAACCAGCCACAGACGAGCCAGCCACAGAGGATTCGGAGTCCGCGGCGGAAGCAGCAACGCTGGGCACAGAGTCAGTTGGCGCAGATGATCCAGCACTGTCATCATGGAGGCTGTCGGAACCAGAGGGAGCAGCTAGAGGCGACGCGGCGCGTGGCGACGACGGATTGGCGCGGGGCGTGGAGTGCTGCTCCTCAGCGCGATTGGTGACGCGTGGAGACGCTGGGTTGGCGCGGGGCGGTGTGCGCTGCTCCGCAGCGGAGGAGCCGGCCGACGCAGACCGGCACGGGATCCCAGAGGCGGGAGAATCCGCCTGGGGATCGGTGGCAGCAGTGCTTCCATGGGAATGTTCCCCGGTATCATCTTCGGAATCCGCACCCGAATCATCATTTGTTGTACTGATTTCAGAGAAGGATTGTGGAGGCTCAGGAGCACCGTTTTGCACAAAATTTTCACCTGTAGCTGCAGAATTCTGAGGGGCATAATTAGGAGCAGTAACAACAGGTACTATATTAGTCATATGATCATCAAATGTATGAGCACCCTCAGGAGAAATAAAAGATGGCAAAAGCAAGATTTCTTGTTTGAGCAAGGCACCAGCGTTGGGACGAAGAGCTTCAAAGGGAAAAATGTTTTCATCAAATACAACATCCCGAGAGATATATACACGACCAGTAGATACGTCAAGACACTTGACACCCTTATGAAGAGGACTATATCCAAGAAACACACTTTTGGGAGCGGAAAGCGAGTTTTCGTGTGTTGTAAGGACGGAGATTTGGCCAACAAGCACAGCCAAAAGTGCGAAGAGCATCATAGTTGGGTTTGATGTGAAGGAGGCGTTTGGCTGGTGACTCAAGATCAATGACTTTACTGGGGAGTAAGTTAATGAGGAAAGTGGCAGTGAGGAATGCTTCATCCCAATACTTAAGAGGCATAGATGCATTAGCAAGCAATGCAAGACCTACCACAACTATGTGGCGGTGTTTTCTTTCAGCGGAGCCATTTTGTTGGTGAGCATGAGGGCATGACACATGATGAGTGATCCTAACTTTCTGAAAGAAGGAGTTTAGTTTCTCATACTCACCCCCCAATCAGTTTGCATAGTGACAATTTTACGATCAAACTTGCGTTCAATATACTGCTGATAGTTAAGAAAAGCTTGATAAACATCAGATCGTTTCTTAAGTAAATAAATCCATGTGAACTTGCTATAATCATCAATAAAGCTTACATAGTATGCATGTTTCCCAACAGACAGAGGAGCAGGCCCCCATACATTAGAGAAGACTTGTTCTAAAGAAACAGTGGGGTATGGTAACTGATGGCTCTTGGCTAACTGACAAGAGTCACATACATAAGGAGTGCTGTCGGGGGTGTAATCTATCTTATTTCTCCTAAGGACTTGTTGAACAATAAGCGACGATGGATGGCCTAGACGACGATGCCATGTAGAGGATGATGGATTTATTACGATGAAGGCATGCTTGGAGGACTCGGTGGTGAGGGGCATCAAAGGATAGAGACCACCATAGCAAGGTCCTTTAAACAGTATGCGTCATGTTTCTTGGTCCTTGATGAGAAAAAAGAAAGGATGAAACTCAATGAACACATGATTATCAAGAGTAAAACGATGAACTGATAGGAGATTTTTGGATGCACTAGGAACATGTAGTATGGAATTGAGACTAAAAGAATTATGAGGGGTGCGCAACATTGAATGACCAATATGACTAATATGCATACCTGTGCCTTCAGCAGTGCGCGCGCACACGATCCTCACCATGATATTGATCATGGGTAGTCAGCTTGTTCAATTCACCAGTAATATGATCAGTAGCACCAGTGTCATAATACTAGTTTGAGTCCACTCCATGTGCAGCAAAATTTGCATCCTTCTTGCCACGGTCATCATCATAGCGCCACCAACAGTCACGAGCAGGATGCCCATGAATAGTGCATATCTGACAGGTGGTATCAACATAAGGAGTGGGCTGGCGATCACGACGGCGATCGTCACGGCGATCATCACGCCGGTACCCGTCATCACGCCTGCGAGGACGATCATCATCATAGCGTCGACCCTGGTTGCCACCACCATCACGGCGGCCCCAGTCTTCACGGCGACCGCGGTTGTCGCGGCGGTCCCAGTCTTCACGGCGACCGCGATCATCACGCCGGTCGCGGTAGTCACCACGGCCACGGTCATCACCGTGACCACGGTCATCATATGGCTGCTGGCGCGGACGATCAGGAACCCGCGGAGGAGCAGTGTTGCCACGCCGAGCAACATTGGCCGAGGAAGAAAAACTCACATCTTCAGTTTTATGCATGCTATCATAGGCTTGAACTTGACTTAGTAATTCAGAAAAGGTAGTGCCAGGATTTGCATCAACAGCAGTGCGCAAATTATTATAGTGACTACCAAGACCACGAAGTATATACCAGACAAGACCACCTTCATCTAGAGGTTTCCCAATTGCAGCAAGTTCAGATGCAATACACTTCATCTTGGCAAAGTATTTTTCAGCAGAAAGATCGTTCTTACGAGTGTCATTGAGGGCGGAGCGAAGTTATTGGACTCGAGACTTGGACGAAGAGGAGACATGATCGTTGAGAGCCGCCCATGCCTCGGCAGAGGACTCCATGCCGACAACATGTACAAGCACATCGGGAGACAGTGCATTGAGGATCCATCGGAGGACTTGCTGGTCGCGAGAGACCCATGCCGCATACTCCGGATTCGGGATGGTGACCTTCTTGTGGTTGACATCTTCAGTCTCAATAAGCTTTTCCGGTGCCTTTTCAGTACCTTCAACGAGATCCAGTACATGGGCACCTCGGAGCGCAGGGATGACAAGGGCCTTCCAAATAAGAGCATTATCACGTGTGAGGAGCTGTGACGGGGCTGCACCAAGAGCAGCAGCAAGATTGGTCACCGAGGATGATGACGATGACATGGTTGTCGATGAAGTGTAGACGCGGCGACGGCTGAAAGCGGTGGCGGCGTGGGTTTTGGGTGTAGGATTTGGACGCGGCGGCTAGAAGAGCAGCGGCGGCGTGAGTTTTTGGATGTAGGGTTTTGACGCGGCGGCGGCTGGCATGGGTTTTGGTGTAGGATCGATCTGATTGGATCTGCGGTGGCGGCAAGGAGCGGCGACGGCAAACAATTTTGTTTGTGTGTGTTTTGGCAAGGCAGCGACGGCGAGCAGTGGCGGCGGCTGGCGGTGGCGGCGTCGGGCTGTTAGGGTTTGACAGCTAGAGTCGGGGAAGAGACCCGCTCTGATACCATGTGAAATTGTGTGGAACGATGCGTACCCTTTCGGGCCATCGGTTGCGTGTTATATAGGTAGGGAAAAGCCCCCTACCTGGCAATACAAGGGAGGTACGTGTACGGTCGGAGTACTAGTCCTTACACCGTACACGTACAGATGACACTACTCTATGTTACTACCTTCAACTTAGATGTAGTATCATGCATGCGTGTATTAATTAGCTTGTAGACTCATTCTATCTTGAAAAGTGTGATGTTATGGTAACATAGCTAGTTACCACAACCATCATTTTCTTCATTTAATATTATGCCATGTAATCAATTTGCATAGTTAGCAATATATGTAGCTCTATATTACTATTTTAATTACCCCACTATAAGTAGTCTAAGACCTATACCACCGCGCGCAGGCCTTGCTTGTCGAATCTGTGTTGCCATGACGCATCACACTGCAGACACACTTGGGTTCATTAGGCAATGGTGACACGCTAAATTACAACTGTGAATAACACCTCATCGACAATTAGGTTGTCGTTGAGTCGTCGCGATATCCGAAACTGTCCTCTTCTCAACTCGCCGCCAGTGAAGCAATCTAAATTATTACATTAGGTAAGTTTATTGACCAAAATCAATATTAGAGCGTCTCCAACAGAAACTCTATAATAGCGCCGCGTCGAAAAATTCGTCAAATTTTACCGCGTTGAGGCACGTTTTGGCCGCTCCTCCGAAGATGCTGCGCTTGTAGAGCTCATTGTTGATGATGGTGAGGGACGTGCAGCGGCGGACGATCATACGTGCTTCTGCTTCATCCATCGACAGGACTTGCCACTCAAGGTACTTCATGTATGGTGCCGTCCATCCTTCATCATTGAAAACAACTGCGACTAGCACAGAGTCGGGTGCGGGCGGCTCGGCGATGTCGATCTCTCGGGGCACACGTACCGACGAGTGGGTGAGGATGTCGAGGAATACGCCTGGAGGGGGTGGCAGTCGCTTGGACCCTAGCCTGGCCAGAGCATCTACTTCTTCGTTCTTGCGCCTGTCGACCCACTCGACGATGTGACCGGCGAAGCTGGAGCCGGCTTGGTCGACCGCTCGCTTGTAGGCGATCATGTTGGCGTCAGTGGCGTCGCAGTGCCGGATGTTTGGCTAGCGACGAGGTCGGAGTCGCCGAGGCAGCGTAAGCGTGTCGCGCCCATTTCCTTTGCAATGCGCATGCCGTGCAGCAGTGCCTCGTACTCGGCCATGTTGTTGGTGCAGGGTTCGAATCGGAGCTGCAGGACATATATCACGATGTCACCTTTTGGTGAGGTGAGGACGACCCCTACCCCTGCTCCTTCGAGGTTTTTGGAGCCGTCGAAGTGTAGTGTCCAATGCTTGAGGTCCGCCGGAGAGTTCGGCTGCTGGGCTTCTTCCCAGTCGGCAAGGAAGTCAGCTAGCGCTTGAGACTTGACCGCGTGGCGTGATTCATACGTGATGTTGTGGACGCCGAGTTCGACTGCCCACTTGGCGATCTGCCCAGTCGCGTCGTGGTTGCGGATGATGTCGGCGAGTGGCGTTGAGGCGACCACCTTGATGGGATGCTCGTGGAAGTAGGGGGCCAGTCGCCGCTGAGCTCTAAGTACTGCGCATACCAATTTCTGGTAGTGCAGGTACCGCTGCTTCGACTCGATTAGGGCTTCGCTGATGTAGTAGACTGGGCGTTGTGTGAGTTGTTCCTTTCCTTCTTCCTTGCGCTCGACGACCATGACTGCACTTATTGCGCGATTGGACGCGACAACGTACAGCAACATGGTTTCTTGCAGGAGCGGGGCCGCAAGGACATGAGCGTTCCTCAGGGCATTCTGGAGTTCTTCCAGGGCCTTCTGTGCTTCATCCGTCCACTCGAACGAGTCCGGCTTCTTCGGGAGACGGTAAAGTGGCGCGGCCTTGTCGCCGAGTCGGGGATGAAGCGGCTGAGTGCCGCGACTCGCCCGGCGAGTTTCTGCGCGTCCAACAGGCAGGTTGGTCTCTTGGTTCGCATGACCGCCGAGGCCTTGTCCGGGTTGGGCTCGATGCCTCGTTTGGAGACAACATAGCCAAGGAGTTGTACGGATGGGACCTCGAAGGTGCACTTCAAGGGGTTGAGCTTGATCTGGTAGCGCCGCAGGTTGGCGAAGGTTTCGGCGAGGTCGGCGACTAGGTCATCTTGCCGAGTCGACTTGACCACCACGTCGTCGATGTAGACGTGGACGTTGCGACCGATCTGGCTCTCCAGGCAGCTGTTCATGCACCGCTGGTAAGTAGCTCCGGCGTTTCTGAGGCCGAAGGTCATGGCTGTGTAGCAGTAGGCGCCGAGTGGCGTGATGAACACTGTTTTCTCCTGGTCCTCTGCCGCCATCTTGATTTGATTGTACCCGGAGTAGGCGTCGAGGAAGCATAATGACTCCGACCCCGCGACTGCGTCGATGATCTGGTCGATTCGCGGTAGGACGAATGGGTCCTTAGCGTAGGCGCGGTTGAGGCTGGTGTAGTCGATGCACATTCTCCAGGTTTTGTTTTTCTTCAGCACCAAGACTGGGTTAGCCAGCCATTTTGGGTGCTTGATCTCTATGATGAAGCCAACAACGAGTAGCCGGTTTACTTCTTCGGCAATGGCGCGCCGATGTTCTTCGCCCACGGGTCGCATCGTTTGCCGAACGGGGCGTGCGGTGGGATCGACGTGTAGTTTGTGCTCAGCAAGTTCTCTCGGGACACCTGGCATGTCAGAAGGTTTCCATGCAAAGACACCTCGATTCTCACGGAGGAACTTGATGAGCGCGCTTTCCTATTGGGTGGACAGGCCAGTCCCAATGGTAACCTGTCTACTCGAGTCGTTCTCTACAAGATCTACTTGGCGAGTATCTGTTGTAGGCTTGAAAGTTGCTGCGGACGAGTCGAGCTCAGTCGGCTTCTCGAGGATGGCGGGGTCGTTGCGTTCGACTGGGTACTTGGTGAGATCGACGGTGTTGTCGCGTTCCTCGGTGATGACGGCATCGGCGAGCTTGGCGCCGTTGTCCTCGCACTCCATGGCCAGGTCCGGGTCGCCGTGGACGGTGATGACGCCGCGCGGCCCGGGCATCTTCAACATGTTGTAGGCGTAGTGCGACGTGGCCATGAACTTGGCAAACGTCTGACGACCGAGGACGCAGTGGTATGGGCTGCGGAAGTTGACCACCTCGAAGGATATCCGCTCGGTTCGGTAATTCACGGGTGTGCCGAAGGTCACCGGCAGCGTGACCTTGCCGATTGGGAAGGCCTTCCGTCCTGGGACGATGCCATGGAAGGTGACGCTTGTGTGTTCGAGGCGCGAGTCGGGTAGGCCAAGGCGCCGGAAGGTGTCGTAATACATAATATTGATGGAACTTCCTCCATCCATCAGTGTCTTCGGGAGCCAGTAGTCGGCGACCTTGGGCCTGACGATTAGCGCCACTCGCCCCAGATACGCGATACGTGGTGCGTGGTCGTCACGGCTCCACGTGATGTTCTGCTCGGACCAGTTGAGCCAGCGGGGGACGTCCATGACGACGGCGTTCACGGCCACTGCTCGCGCGAGAACTTTCCTGTCGCGACGATCACCGACCCTGGTGAATGTGTGCATCGAGCCAGCGATGCGGCCGAACCCATCTTCCTTGTGCTGGTCCTGATCTTTGCTGCGGTCCTTGTTCTGGTAGCCGCCATTGCCTTCCTTGGCGCGGCGGGCCTTCTCTATCTGCTTCAGGGAGAAGCAATTCTCAGTCGTATGGGTGGAGGGCTTCCCTTCCTTGCTGTGGTAGATGCACGGGGCATCCAGCAGGCTTCGCGCGTCGAACCGCTTGCCTTGGGGGTGTGATACGTATCAAACGTATCTATAATTTCTTATGTTCCATGCTACTTTTATGACAATACTCACATGTTTTATACACACTTTATGTCATTATTATGCATTTTCCGGCACTAACCTATTAACGATGCCGAAGCGCCAGTTCATGTTTTCTACTATTTTAGGTTTCAGAAATTCTACACAGGAAATATTCTCGAAATTGGACGAAATCAACGCCTAGGGTCTTATTTTTCCATGGAGCTTCCAGAAGACCGAAGAGCATACGAAGTGGGGCCACGAGGTGGCCAGACCACAGGGCGGCGCGGCCAAGGAGGGGCCCGCGCCGGCCTGTGGTGTGGGCCCCTCGTCAGCCCTCCGACTCCGCCCTTCCGCCTACTTAAACTCTCCGTCGCGAAAACCCTATCACCGAGAGCCACGATACGGAAATAGTTCCAGAGACGCCGCCGCCGCCAATCCCTTCTCGGGGGATTCAGGAGATCGCCTCCGGCACCCTGCCGGAGAGGGGAATCATCTCCCGGAGGACTCTTCATCACCATGATCGCCTTCGGACTGATGTGTGAGTAGTTCATCCTTGGACTATGGGTCCATAACAGTAGCTAGATGGTTGTCTTCAACTCATGTGCTATCATGTTAGATCTTGTGAGCTGCCTATCATGATCAAGATCATCTATTTGTAATGCTACATGTTGTGTTTGTTGGGATCCGATGAATATGGAATACTATGTCAAGTTGATTATCAATCTTGTGTTGTTTATGATCTTGCATTCTCTCCGTTACTAGTAGAGGCTCTGGCCAAGTTGATACTTGTGACTCCAAGAGGGAGTATTTATGCTCGATAGTGGGTTCATGCCTCCATTGAATCGGGGACAATGACAGAAAGTTCTAAGGTTGTGGATGTGCTGTTGCCACTAGGGATAAAACATCGATGCTTTGTCTAAGGATATTTGTGTTGATTACATTACGCACCATACTTAATGCAATTGTATGTTGTTTGCAACTTAATACTGGAAGGGGTGCGGATGCTAACCCGAAGGTGGACTTTTTAGGCATAGATGCATGCTGGATAATGGTCTATGTACTTTGTCGTAATGCCCTAAGTAAATCTCATAGTAGTCATCATGATATGTATGTGCATTGTTATGCCCTCTCTATTTGTCAATTGCCCAACTGTAATTTGTTCACCCAACATGCTATTTCTTATTGGAGAGACACCACTAGTGAACTGTGGACCCCGGTCCATTCTTTTACATCTGAATACAATCTACTGCAATCATTGTTCTCTATTGTTCTTCGCAAACAAACATCATTTTCCACACCATACATTTAATCCTTTGTTTACAGCAAGCCGGTGAGATTGACAACCTCACTGTTAAGTTGGGGCAAAGTATTTTGATTGTGTTGTGCAGGTTCCACGTTGGCGCCGGAATCCCTGGTGTTGCGCCGCACTACACTCCTCCACCAACAACCTTCACGTGGCCCTTGACTCCTACTGGTTCGATAAACCTTGGTTTCTTACTGAGGGAAACTTGCTGTTGTACGCATCACACCTTCCAGTTGGGGTTCCCAACGGGCGTGTGCTTTACACGTCATCAAGCTAAATTTCTGGCGCCGTTGCCGGGGAGATCAAGACACGCTGCAAGGGGAGTCTCCCACATCCAATCTCTTTACTTTGTTTTTGTCTTGATTTACTTTACTTTATTTATTGTCTTGTTTGCGTTCTCTATATTAAAAACACAAAAAAATTAGTTACTTGCATTTATTTTATTTAGTTTGCTTTATTTACTATTGCTAAAATGGGTACTCATGAGAATACTAAGTTGTGTGACTTCACTAGCACAAATAATAATGATTTCCTATGCACACCTATTGCTCCACCTGCTACTACAGCAGAATTTTATGAAATTAAACGTGCTTTACTAAATCTTGTTTTGAGAGAGCAATTTCTGGTGTTAGTTCTGATGATGCTGCTGCCCATCTTAATAATTTTGTTGAACTTTGTGAAATGCAAAAGTATAAGGATGTAGATGGTGACATTATAAAATTGAAATTGTTTCCTTTCTCCTTAAGAGGAAGAGCTAAAGATTGGTTGCTATCTTTGCCTAAGAATAGTATTGATTCATGGACTAAATGTAAGGATGCTTTCATTGGTAGATATTATCCTCCTGCTAAAATTATATCTTTGAGAAGTAGCATAATGAATTTTAAGCAATTGGATAATGAGCATGTTTCCCAAGCATGGGAAAGAATGAAATCTTTGGTAAAGAATTGCCCTACCCATGGACTGACTACTTGGATGATCATCCAAACCTTTTATGCAGGACTGAATTTTTCTTCGCGGAACCTATTGGATTCAGCTGCTGGAGGTACTTTTTTGTCCATCACCTTAGGCGCCGCAACAAAGCTTCTTGATGATATGATGATCAACTACTCTGAATGGCACACGGAAAGAGCTCCACAAGGTAAGAAGGTAAATTCTGTTGAAGAAACCTCCTCCTTGAGTGATAAGATTGATGCTATTATGTCTATGCTTGTTAATGGTAGATCTAATATTGATCCTAATAATGTTCCTTCATTGGTTGCTCAAGAAGAGCATGTTGATTTGAACTTCATTAAAAATAATAATTTCAACAACAATGCTTATCAGAATAATTCTAGTAACAACTATAGGCCATATCTTTCTAATAATAGTAATGGTTATGGTAATTCTTATGGTAATTCTTACAACAATAATATGAGTGCACCCCCTGGTCTTGAAGCCATGCTTAAAGAATTTATTAGTACACAAACTGCTTTTAACAAATCTGTTGAAGAAAAGCTTGGAAAAATTGATGTTCTTGCTTCTAAGGTTGATAGTCTTGCTGCTGATGTTGATCTTTTAAAATTGAAAGCTATGCCTAATGAAACTAAAGATATTAAGTCATTTGCTACAGCAAATGCTATCCAAGTTCGAATTAATGAAAATATTAGATTGATGGCTGAATTGCATGCTAGGTGGGAAAGAGAAGAAAAATTTGCTAAAGAGAATAATGTAGCTAAAGTTTGGACTATTACCACCACTAGTAATGTTGATGCTTCACATGTTTCTAAACCTCCTACTATCAATGGTAAAATAATTGGTGTTGGCAATGTTTCTACTCCTAACGCAAAGCGTGCAAAACTGCCCGAAACTGCTAAAACTGCTGAAACTGCTTGTGATAAAACTGCTGAAATTTTTCAAAATATTGGGGACAATGATCCCATTGCTTTAGATCATAATGGTTTAGATTTTGATGATTTTCACATCTCTGAAGTTATTAAGTTCTTACAAAAACTTGCTAGAAGTCCTAATGCTAGTGCTATAAATTTGGCCTTTACAAAACATATTACAAATGCTCTCATTAAAGCTAGAGAAGAGATACTAAAACTTGAAACTTCTATTCCTAGGAAGTTAGAAGATGGTTGGGAGCCCATCATTAAGATGAAGGTGAATGATTTTGATTGTAATGCTTTATGTGATCTTGGTGCAAGTATTTTCGTTATGCCTAAGAAAATCTATAATATGCTTGACTTGCCACCATTGAAAAATTGTTATTTGGATGTTAATCTCGCTGATAATTCTATGAAGAAACCTTTGGGGAGGATTGATAATGTCCGCACTATGGTTAACAATAACCTTGTCCCCGTTGATTTTGTTGTCTTGGATATTGAATGCAATGCATCTTGTCCCATTATTTTGGGAAGACCTTTTCTTCGAACTGTTGGTGCTATTATTGATATGAAGGAAGGTAATATTAAGTATCAATTTCCTCTCAAGAAAGGTATGGAACACTTCTCCAGAAAGAAAATGAAGTTACCTTTTGATTCTATTATTAGAACAAATTATGATGTTGATGCTTCATCTCTTGATAATACTTGATTCACACTTTCTGCGCCTAGCTGAAAGGCGTTAAAGAAAAGCGCTTATGGGAGACAACCCATTATTTTACTTCTGCACTTTTGTTTTATATTTGAGTCTTGGAAGTTGTTACTACTGTAGCAACCTATCCTTATCTTTATTTTATTGCATTGTTGTGCCAAGTAAAGTCTTTGATAGTAATGTTGATACTAGATTTGGATTACTGCACAGAAACAGATTTCTTGCTGTCACGAAATTGAGTAGCCCCCTCTGTAGGTAACTCAGAAAAATCTGCCAATTTACGTGCACGATCCTCAGATATGTACGCAACTTTCATTCAATTTGAGATTTTTCATCTGAGCAAGTTAAGTGCCCCTGAAAAATTCGTCTTTACGGACTGTTCTGTTTTGACAGATTCTGCCTTTTGTTTCGCATTGCCTGTTTTGCTATGTTGAATGGATTTCTTTGTTCCATTAACTTTCAGTAGCTTTGTGCAATGTCCAGAAGTGTTAATAACGATTATGTCACCTCTGAATATGTGAATTTTTGATTATGCACTAACCCTCTAATGAGTTTGTTTTGAGTTTGGTGTGGAGGAAGTTTTCAAGGATCAAGAGAGGAGGATGATACAATATGATCAAGAAGAGTGAAAACTCTAAGCTTGGGGATTCCCCCGTGGTTCATCCCTGCATATTTCAAGAAGACTCAAGCATCTAAGTTTGGGGATGCCCAAGGCACCCCCTTCTTCATCGACAACTTATCAGGTCACCTCTAGTGAAACTATATTTTTATTCCGTCACATCTTATGTGCTTTACTTGGAGCGTCTGTATGTTTTTATTTTTGTTTTTGTTTGAATAAAATCGGATCCTAGCATTCTTTGTGTTGGAGAGAGACACGCTCCGCTGTTTCATATGAACATTGGTGTTCTTAGCTTTACTTTTAATGTTCATGGCGAAGGTTGAAACTGCTTCGTTCATTGTTATTTGGTTGGAAACAGAAAATGCTTCATGTGGTAATTGGTATAATGTCTTGAATAATTTGATACTTGGCAATTGTTGTGCTCAAATAGATCATGTTTAAGCTCTTGCATCATGTACTTTGCACCTATTAATGAAGAACTACCATAGAGCTTGTTGAAATTTGGTTTGCATGATTGGTCTCTCTAAAGTCTAGATATTTTCTGGTGAGGTGTTTGAACAACAAGGAAGACAGTGTAGAGTCTTATAATGCTTGCAATATGTTCTTATGTAAGATTTGCTGTACCGGTTCATACTTGTGTTTGCTTCAAACAACCTTGCTAGCCCAAAGTCTTGTATTGAGAGGGAATACTTCTCGTGCATCCAAATCCTTGAGCCAAAAACTATGTCATTTGTGTCCACCATACCTACCTACTACATGGTATTTTTCTGCCATTCCAAAGTAAATTACTTGAGTGCTACCTTTAAAATTTCATTCCTTGTCTTTGCAATATATAGCTCATGGGAAAATAGCTTAAAAACTATTGTGGTAAAGAATATGTCGCTTATGTATCTTATTTCTTATAAGTTGCTTGTTGAGCAGTAACCATGTTTCTGGGGACGCCATCAACTTTTACACATTTGTTGAATATCATGTGAGTTGCTATGCATGTTCGTCTTGTCTGAAGTAAGGGTGATTTATCATGATCAAATGGTTTGAGTATGCATATTGTTAGAGAAGAACATTGGGCCGCTAACTAAAGCCATGAATCATGGTGGAAGTTTCAGTTTGGACATTAATCCTCAATCTCTTATGAGAATATTATCTGTTGTTGAATGCTTATGCATTAAAGAGGAGTCCATTATCTGTTTTCTATGTTGTCCCGGTATTGATGTCCTAAGTTGAGATCTATCAAAAACGAGAAATCAAATGCGATCTATCTCCTTGGACCTTTGTACAGGCGGCATAGAGGTACCCCTTTGTGACACTTGGTTGAAACATATGTTATGCAATGATAATCCATGTAAATCTAAGCTAATTAGGACAAGGTGCGAGCACTATTGGTATTCTATGCATGAGGCTTGCAACTTATAGGATGTCTTATGCATAACACATATGAATTATTACCACCGTTGACAAAATTGTTTCTATGTTTTCAAAATGAAAAGCTCTAGCACAAAAATAGTAATCCATGCTTCCCTCTGCGAAGGGCCTTTCTTTTACTTTATGTTGAGTCAGTTTACCTACTTCTTTCTATCTTAGAAGCAAACACTTGTGTCAACTGTGTGCATTGATTCCTACATACTTGCTTATTTGCACTCATCATATTACTTTGTGTTGACAATTATCCATGCGATATACATGTTGAAGTTGAAAGCAACTTCTGAAACTTATATCTTCCTTTGTGTTGCTTCGAAACTTTCTACTAAGAATCTATTGCTTTATGAGTTAACTCCTATGCAAGTCTCATTGATGCTTGTCTTGAAAGCACTATTCATGAAAAGTCTTTGCTATATGATTCAGTTGTTTAGTCATTGTCTTTACCATTGCTTCGAATCACTTCAATCATCTCATATGCTTTCCAATAGTATTGATCAAGATTATGATAGCATGTCACTTCAGAAATTATCCTTGTTATCGTTTACCTACTCGAGGGCGAGTAGGAACTAAGCTTGGGGATGCTTGATACGTCTCAAACGTATCTATAATTTCTTATGTTCCATGCTACTTTTATGACAATACTCATATGTTTTATACACACTTTATGTCATTATTATGCATTTTCCGGCACTAACCTATTAATGAGATGCCGAAGCGCCAGTTCCTGTTTTCTGCTATTTTTGGTTTCAGAAATCATACACAGGAAATATTCTCGAAATTGGACGAAATCAACGCCCAGGGTCTTATTTTTCCACGGAGCTTCCAGAAGACCGAAGAGCATACGAAGTGGGGCCACGAGGTGGCCAGACCACAGGGCGGCGCGGCCAAGGAGGGGTCCGCACCGGCCTATGGTGTGGGCCCCTCGTCAGCCCTCCGACTCTGCCCTTCCGCCTATTTAAACTCTCCATCGCGAAAACCCTATCACCGAGAGCCACGATATGGAAATAGTTCCAGAGACGCCGCCGCCGCCAATCCCATCTCGGGGGATTTAGGAGATCGCCTCCGGCACCCTGCCGGAGAGGGGAATCATCTCCCGGAGGACTCTTCATCACCATGATAGCCTCCGGACTGATGTGTGAGTAGTTCATCCTTGGACTATGGGTCCATAACAGTAGCTAGATGGTTGTCTTCTCCTCATGTGCTATCATGTTAGATCTTGTGAGCTGCCTATCATGATCAAGATCATCTATTTGTAATGCTACATGTTGTGTTTGTTGGGATCCGATGAATATGGAATACTATGTCAAGTTGATTATCAATCTATCATATATGTGTTGTTTATGATCTTGCATGCTCTCTGTTACTAGTAGAGGCTCTGGCCAAGTTGATACTTGTGACTCCAAGAGGGAGTATTTATGCTCGATAGTGGGTTCATGCCTCCATTGAATGCTGGGGATGTGACGAGAAAGTTCTAAGGTTGTGGATGTGTTGTTGCCACTAGGGATAAAACATCGATGCTTTGTCTAAGGATATTTGTGTTGATTACATTACGCACCATACTTAATGCAATTGTCTGTTGTTTGCAACTTAATACTGGAAGGGGTGCGGATGCTAACCCGAAGGTGGACTTTTTAGGCATAGATGCATGCTGGATAGCGGTCTATGTACTTTGTCATAATGCCCTAAGTAAATCTCATAGTAGTCATCATGATATGTATGTGCATTGTTATGCCCTCTCTATTTGTCAATTGCCCAACTGTAATTTGTTCACCCAACATGCTATTTCTTATTGGAGAGACACCACTAGTGAACTGTGGACCCCGGTCCATTCTTTTACATCTGAATACAATCTACTGCAATCATTGTTCTCTATTGTTCTTCGCAAACAAACATCATTTTCCACACCATACATTTAATCCTTTGTGTACAGCAAGCCGGTGAGATTGACAACCTCACTGTTAAGTTGGGGCAAAGTATTTTGATTGTGTTGTGCAGGTTCCACGTTGGCGCCGGAATCCCTGGTGTTGCGCCGCACTACACTCCTCCGCCAACAACCTTCATGTGGCCCTTGACTCATACTGGTTCGATAAACCTTGGTTTCTTACTGAGGGAAACTTGCTGCTGTACGCATCACACCTTCCACTTGGGGTTCCCAACGGGCGTGTGCTTTACGCGTCATCAGGGTGGTCTTCCCTTGGTGCACGGTTGTCTCGTCAGAAGGATTTCGAGTCGCGCTGCTCGTAGTCGGCGTTGGCGACGAACTCGGTGTTGTCGTCGTCAGCGCGGCGCTTCCCGTTTCTTGGCCGGGCGTTGAAGCGGTAGTCGCCACAGCGAGTGTTGGTGTGGGTGGGGCGGAGACTGCGCCGCTGCCCGTACTAGTCGTCCGAGTCGACCGTAGGGTCCTCGTCGGCGTAGCGCTGGGCGATGTCGAAGAGCTCAGCGATGGAGATGTTGTCTCTGCTGACGCGACGCAGCTTGGCGCCGAGCGGCTCGTATCGGCAACACCGCCGGAAGCAGTAGATCGCCGTGTCCGTGCTTATGCCACTGGAGGTTGTCCACATGTCCTGCCAGCGCTGTACCCATCGGCGAGTCGATTCACGTGGGCCCATGGACACATCGATCCAGGTCTTCGATGGTGGTGGCCCGTGTGTATGAGCTGGCGAACTGCTGGATGAAAGCGGTGCGAGCCTCCTCCCATGAGTCGATGCTGTTCGGGGTGAGGGTGTTGAACTAGTGGTGATTCACTCCATCCATCATGAGCGGCAGGTAGCATGCAGCGAGCAGCTCGGAGTAACCCTGGATGCCCATCGCCATTGTGTACGAGTCAATCCAGACCGTAGGGTCGATGTGAGTGTTGTACTTCTCGATGTCGCGTGGGACCTTGAACCCCACGGGGTAGGGCTCACCTCTGATCATGGGGCCGAAGAACGCTGGGCCGACTCGGTTGAACGCGCTCTGGCGCGGGAGTTCATCGGCGTAGCGGTCATTCAGGCGGTTGCGCGCTCGACACTCTTGGTCGTTGACGATGTGGGTGCGCGCGTCGATTGGCTGCCCATTGGCAGCGACCATCGCTCGCGGAGGGCGCGGCTCGACTCGATGGTTGGTCGAATGGGCGGCGCGTGGCGCTGGTGGCGGGCAGTTGTTGACGTTGGAGACTGCACGATTCACCGCAGCTAATGAAGCGGCGCGGCTGGCTGATGAGCAAGAGTAGAGTCGCCCATGTGAATCGGCGGCGGCATGCTGCTGCTCCAGGGCTTTGGCGACTAGGGCCTTGGTGTGCTGGACGAGGATCGTGTCATCTCTCGTTTCAGGGAGTCTAGCGAGAACGGCCTGTGCGGCCGCAACATTGTCAGCTGGCGACGAGTGTAGGGATAGGCCGTTGGCGTCGACCTCCGCGCGGGGAGCTTCGGGCGGAGGGGGTGGTGCTGGTGGTGGTGGTGGTGGCGCGCCGTGCGCCACTCTACCGGCGGCGGCCCGACTCGACTCGGGGACGCCGTGATTCTGGACCTGGGCGACCCGGACCTCTCCGTCCGGATCGTCGAAGTTGAGGCGGGCACTGGGGAAGCCCTGGGCTCGGGCGCGCTCCATGCGCAGGCGGTTGCGCTCTTGACGGTAGTGAGACACGGCTCTCACCTCGTCTTGTTCGAGGCGGAATTTTCGCCGCTCGGCGAGCTCCTTTTTCCTCTGCTCTTCATGGGCCGCCCGATGCACCTCGATCTCGGTTGCGTTGGCGGTTGCAGGGAGGGGAGTGGAGAAGGCGTCGTTTGGAGGCGCTTCATCACCTCCCGCCATGAAGACGGCGATTGGGTATTGGTAGCGCGGGGCGTCGACGGAGTCGGTCTCCGACTCGGAGTCGAAGAGGGGGAGGACGGAGCCGTCCTCAAAGTCGCTCGGGTGGGAGACCGGGGTGATGGAGTCTTCCATCGATGGTGCAGTGATGGATCCAGCAACGGACACCGCTGCCGCTGAATCAGCATCGTCCTCCAAAGCCGACTCTCCCTCGGCGTGTGTGTTGTTGGAGAGGGGGAGAGTGGCCGTAAGGAGTTGCCTAGGCGCGAAGGGTTCGTGTGACGGACCGGGGTGGGCCTCGCTGGGGTCGCTGACGTTGGCGAGCCCGACGAAGGGGTTGACCATGCCGACCGGCACCATCCAAGCGTGGGCGAGGGGTGACGAGGCCGGCTGATAGGAGCTCAGCTGGATGTGGAAGAAGCTGCCCGTGGCGATCATCCTGCCGGAGGCGATTGGCCGGTGGATTGGCGAGTAGGGCCTCGCCGCAGCTCGGAGGCCATATGTCCCATGCCCCACGGTGGGCGCCACTGTCGTGGATATGACCACGGCAGGTGCTACGGGGGGCAGCACTTCGTTGATGCGGGGGCAAGGGAACAGAGCCATCTGCGGAATGAGGTGCACAAGACGCAAGGTTTTACCCAGGTTCAGCCCCTCCGGAGAGTAAAATGCCTACGTCCTGCTAGATCTATTACTCAGTGGAGAATTACAATGGGGGGCTCAGTCAGCGGCTACGCCAAGAGCTACAAGGGAGAGATCGGATCTCAGATAATGTGTCTTGTAGGGTTTAGCTCGGGGGTTTATATAGGCACCCCCGATCTAGGGTTACATGAGGATAACTGCGAATCGTATCAGTTGCTACTAATCCGGGATTGCTACCCTTCTCGCAAGCAATCCCCATCTCCAGTCGCGCAAGCCTTCGTCCAGTCGGCCCATCCAAGGATTGCGGCCTGGTCGCTGCAGGGCCCAGCCACCCAGTCGCTCGGGCGACTGGCAGTCTTCTTGGGCCTTCACCTCCATGGCGAGTGGGACTGGTGACACACCCCCTTAGGGTATATCCCCATCACTGGCAATGGCTAGATCTGTTTCCCTTTAGATTCTTCATGTCTCCCATGGGACTTGTCAGATATACATTCCATTTTGCAATATTATACGTTGAGGTCAACCTCTGGTGTATAATATTGGCAGGTTTTGTTTAACATATATTCCATTTTCTGCATTTATGTAATGCTTGCTTCTCTGGATATAATTTTGTATGATACATGGCTAGCAGAATATGGTGATGCTCCAGGTTTTGATGTAGTAGTGTGCTCCATGTTTTGATGCTCCAGATTTTGATGTAGTAGTATGCTCCAGGTTTTGATGCTCCAAGTTTTGATGTACAATCTTTGGATACAATTTTGTATGATGATGAACATGGTTAGAATCTGAATATGGTGGTGAATGTGGGCTCCATGTTTTGTAGATATTTCATTGAGTTGCCCATTTCTACCGAAGCGTTGATTCACTTCCATTTTGGTTGATAAATGGGCACTTCTACGTAGAAAAATTAGCAAAGGTCATGCCTAAAATTTGAATTTTTTGGTTGACTTTTGCACTAACTTTTTTCCTCTTTTTAATGAAGTGCAAATAAACATGTCGGCCGGCACTTCTAAGCCTAGGAGCTAGGAGGAAGACGCCAGAGAGGCCAACAAGGACTTCTGGGAGGACTACGATGGAGAGCACCGGAAGGCCACCACCGAGTCGACTGGTGATGAGGAAGAGGGTCGGGAGGATGCCGCTGAGGGAGAGGGTCGGGGGGCCACCGCCAACACCGGTGATGAGGGAGAGGGCTGGGGGCCGCCATCGACACCGGCAACGAGGAAGAGGCCTGGGACGACGCCGCCGAGACCGGTGAAGAGACCGCCGACCACACGGAAGGTGATAGCGGCCGCAACCCTGAGGAGGCTAAGAAGAAGAGGACGGCAAGGAGGCCAAGGAGGGATCGGAGGCCGCAAGTGCTCTCCAACGTCACCGATGCTTTCACGTTATTCTCCGAAAGTGGCCTACCATTGGAGCCTTCGGGGGTTGCCAATGGGTACAACATGCAACTAGGGTGCATCGTCCGTGAAACCGTGCCGATCAACACTAAGGACATGAGAAGCGAGGCCAACACAGCTTTGGCCGAAACCCTCCTCCAGAAGCTTCAGCAATGATGCACGTTCCCGGAGTCGTTCAATAAAAAGGTGGACTCTTTTGGTCTCACGAAGATGAGCTCCACCTTGAGCAGCTAGGAAAACCGACTGAAGAAAAAGATCGAGGACGGTGAAAGCTGGGAGAAGATAAGTAGCAAAGACCTGTCGCTCTCCATAGCAGACTTTGATGCATTCAAGTTGTACTTAGAGACTGAAAATGTTAAAAAATGGACCGCCTGGGCTAAGAAAATGCGAGAATTGAACCTAGGGGCCCACCATTGCGGAAGCGGCGGTTACCGAGGAAAATTGCCCATTTGGGACAAGGAGGATGCCGGGATGATACGTCTGGGGAAAGAAAACCCCTGGCTAAAAATCACGGATATACAAGCTAGGAACTATGTCCGGTCCCGCTACTACTTAGACTGGAAGATGGGGGAATTTGTTACGGATTACCAGGACGTGAAGGATTTCGAGAAATGCCTGGTAAGGATAGTCTATATTATTGCGCCGATCTTATTAGGCAATGAAGCCAAATGGGCTAACCTTAAGTTCCTTTGTCTGAAGGAGGAGGAGTTGAAGGCTAGTTCTACGACTGACCCATCGTCCCAGGGGTTGACGGAACCGTGGGACACACCTTTCAACAGGGCGACAAACAGGTACAAGATTAGGGACCTAGACAAGCCACCGACATCGGCTGGCCGTGTGTCCGTCTTTGGCACAAGTATGAAGCTATCCGAGTACTACGGATCGGATGCCAAGACGAGAAAGGAGAGGAGGTTGTCGGCTAAGGGTAAATCTGAGGTTCAGGAGCTGAAGAAGAAGGTGGAGTCACTAGAGAAGCTGGTGGCCGAAAATCCAGCGGAGAACCAGCAAGTAACTGAGCCTTCACAAAACCATGGATTCGATCCACACTTTTGAACTTATCTATCAAGTCAGGGAGAGTTTTCGGCTGAGCGTTCCGAGGAAACATGGCATTATAAACCATGGCCAGTGTTTTTTTGTGCAGAAGTCGAGATATTCATGAACCTGACCAGCACGATCCTGAAACCGCACAATTTGGCGGGTTCGATCTGGGGTAGCCCAAAAATTGGTGTTGTTTTGCAGAGCAAGCCGGATGAGAACCTCGGATCTCACGTCAACACACCGATCTTCGGTAGTAGCTGATGTCTACGGAAGCTTCTATTCTTGTAGACAGTGTTGGGCCTCCAAGAGCAGAGGTTTGTAGAACAGCAGCAAATTTCCCTTAAGTGGATCACCCAAGGTTTATCGATCTCAGGGAGGAAGAGGTCAAAGATATCCCTCTCAAGCAACCCTGCAACCACAAAGCAAGAAGTCTCTTGTGTCCCCAACACACCTAATACAATAGGTGCACTAGTTCGGCAAAGAGATAGTGAGATACAAATAATATGGATGAGTATGAGTGATAATAGCAATCCGAGTAAAATATGGCAGCGAGTAAACATTCAACAAAACAGTAAACAAACGGAGATTCGATGCTTGGAAGCAAGGCCCAGGGATCCTGCTTTCACTAGTGGACACTCTCAACAAAGATCACATAAAAGGACTACTCTACACCCTCTTGTTGGATGATGAACACCACTAACTGTGTAGGATTACACGAACCCTCAATGCCGGAGTTAACAAGCTCCACAATATTCAATGTTCATATTTAAATAACCTTAGAGTGTAAGATAGATCAACACAATCACACCGAGAACTAACATAGCATGCACACTGTCACCATCACACTATGAAGGAGGCATAGATCATATCAATACTAACATAGTAATAGTTAACTTCACAATCTACAAGAGATTACAATCATAGCATAAACCAAGTACTACGCGGTGCACACACTGTCACCATTACACCGCGGAGGAGGAATAGACTACTTTAATAACATCACTAGAGTAGCACATAGATGATATTCAACTTGATCACAAAGAGAGAGAGATGAACCACATAGCTACAGCGGAGCCCTCAGCCTCGGGGGTGAATTACTCCCTCCTCATCATGGAGGCAGTGATGGCGGTGAAGATGGCGGTGGAGACGGCGGTGGAGATGGCTCCGGGGGCAATTCCCCGTCCCGGTAGGGTGCCGAAACAGAGAGTTCTGTCCCCCGAATTGGAGTTTCGCGATGGCGGCGGCTCTGGATGGTTTTCTCTGGTTTCGTCGAACTGGTCGATGTTTTTAGGTCAGGGACAATTATATAGGCGGAGAGTCGGAGTCGGAGGGGCCACGGGGTGCCCAGATGATAGGGGCGCGCCCCCCCTTGGGCCGCGCCACCCTGTGGGGTGGGGCCCCCTGGCACCCCTCTGACTTTTCTCCGGTGCTCTGGAAGCTTCCTGAAATTATAAGATCTCCGGAGTTGATTTCGTCCGATTCCGAAAATATTTCCTTACTAGGATTTATGAAACCAAAAACTGCAGAAAACAGCAACTGGCCTTTCGGCATCTCGTCAATAGGTTAGTTCCGGAAAACGCATAAAAATGATATAAAGTGTGAACAAAACATGTTGGTATTGTCATAAAACAAGCATGGAACATCAGAAATTATAGATACATTGGAGACGTATCAGTAGCATCCAAAAAAGAGCCTAACCATGTGGACAGATGATCAGTTTTGCAAAAAAATGGCTATGGGTAGCAATATAGAGGAATATAAGAAATGGAATTTACCCGCCATATCCAGGCTTGCGTCATTCAACAACTCAAGCATATAGTTTTCTCGGGACGTAGCTTGTAAAGCTTCGGCAACTGCAGAATCTTTTAAAACTAAGGCTTCCTGAACCTGTTGAAGAGCTATTCTTTCTCGTTCGGAAGATTTGCGGGATTGATCCATGACAATGAGGGACTGTTTCTTCATGGCTTGGAGTTGTTGCCGAAGTTCAGATAATTCCAGGAGCTTAGAGTTAACGCACGAGGAATCGTCCAATAAAATGTCGTCAGCTATCTGTTTGGAGTGAGATGTAGCAGGGGGACGCAGGTGATGGCCCAGTATTCTTAGAATAATTATCAAATACCAACTGGAAGAATAAAAGGAGTCGACATCAATTACCACACAATGGATCATTACTTTTCATTGATAAGTTGAGATATTTACAAGAGTAGGGTTCCATTACAAAAGGTCAGCTCCTAGAGAGTCGACGTAAATAGTCGCATATCATAAGGATATCGACATCTACCAAAATAAAGAGAAAAAATGGGGGAATAAGTTGGTCTACTTGACCTCCGGCTTGGCGGTACTTGAGGAAGCAGCTGGCTTGTATCCGAGGAAGGAGAGAATCTTCTTCGAGTGCGGCTTAGCATCCTTAATCAAGGACTGCCACTTCTCCTTGTTTATCCCCTTTGTTTCTCCAGCTTTCGCCCAGTCGACGTTCTGCTGGCATTCGGCAACCAGAGCTATGGTACCTTCAACTCCAATCTTCAAGTTTTCCTGCCGGAAAGTTCGCCCAAGATCTTCCTCAGGAATGAAGTGTTTGGCAAGATCAGAAAAGGTATCTGGCTATTTTTTCTTTGGGAAGAAGTAGGGGAAGAGGCGCATAAATGCGGTTCGCGCATCAGAAATACTGCGGCGCACCAAATCCCCATGAATTTCAAGGAGGGAAAGGGTGTCGAGAAGACGATCCCCTTCAGGTTCTTGAAGTTCAAAATCTTGACCCATTTTTCCTGCTGAAGCAAAAGTTTGGGTTATCAACAAGTATGAGGAGAGCTAATCTTAGAAGAGACCCGAGCAAAGTGATCAACGAACTTACTGACAAAGCGCCGATTTTGCGAGTCTAGATAGCCAATGATATCCTCTTCACGAGCAATCTGTTGAGTTGTCTTCTCGCTTAAAGCAGTTTCAGCTTGGTGGAGTCTCTTTCGAAGATCTCCAACAGAGGCAGCGTCTTGTTCGGCCTTCTTGCGAGCTTTTTCACTTTGCTCCAGCTTGATGGCGAGATCATTCGCACGCTTGTTAGCTTTGGCGAGAGCCTCTAGCGGAAGGAAACATGGCAGAAGTGTTAAGATAAAGACATCAATATAGTCTACTCGATGAAAAATAAAGACGATAGAAAGGCGTACCTTTCAAACTATCAACAGTGTCACGGTACCCAATAAATTGAGTACCAAGACTGATGAAGTGCTTCATCAGAGGCTGTAGAAAGAAAGGTGCTAGAAAAGTTAAAGAGGGAAAAAAACTCGACAAATGACACAAAATAGCTGTAAGGGTCCTTACATCATCCAAGGAAGGAGTCACTGAACTCCCGGCCAAGAAGCCTTGTTCCTCGCCAAGTTCAATCCTCGCTCTTTTCGGCGAGGGGACTCGGGGGCTGGTGACAGGAGTCGACATTTCCATTTCTTGATGAGGAGGTGAGGTTTCCTCCGTTGCACAGCGAGTTTCCGAATGAACTAAAGTTTGCGACGTGCTCGTTGGAGCAGTCACATTGGCAGCATGTTCTTCTTCTTCGCCACTATCCACAAAAGATAATATGAGAATATTAGCAAACAATTGTTTTAGATATGCCCAAGAGGCAATAATAAAATGGTTATTATAATATATCTTTGTGTTTATGATAATGTTTACATACCATGCTAAAATTGTATTAACCGGAACATTGATACATGTGTGTTATGTGAACAACAAGGAGTCCCTAGTAAGCCTCTTGTATAACTAGCTTGTTGATTAATAGATGATCATGGTTTCGTGATCATGAACATTGGATGTTATTAATAACAAGGTTATGTCATTATATGAATGATGTAATGGACACACCCAATTAAGCGTAGCATAAGATCACGTCATTAAGTTATTTGCTATAAGCTTTCGATACATAGTTACCTAGTCCTTATGACCATGAGATCATGTAAATCACTTATACCGGAAAGGTACTTTGATTACATCAAATGCCACTGCATAAATGGGTGGTTATAAAGGTGGGATTAAGTATCCGGAAAGTATGAGTTGAGGCATATGGATCAACAGTGGGATTTGTCCATCCCGATGACGGATAGATATACTCTGGGCCCTCTCGGTGGAATGTCGTCTAATGTCTTGCAAGCATATGAATAAGTTCATAAGAGACCACATACCACGGTACGAGTAAAGAGTACTTGTCAGGAGACGAGGTTGAACAAGGTATAGAGTGATACCGATGATCAAACCTCGGACAAGTAAAATATCGCGTGACAAAGGGAATTGGTATCATATGTGAATGGTTCATTCGATCACTAAGTCATCATTGAATATGTGGGAGCCATTATGGATCTCCAGATCCCGCTATTGGTTATTGGTCGGAGAGAAGTCTCAACCATGTCTACATAGTTCGCGAACCGTAGGGTGACACACTTAAGGTTTGATGTCGTTTAAGTAGATATGGAAATATGGAATGGAGTTCGAAGTTTTGTTTGGAGTCTCGGATGGGATCCAGGACATCACGAGGAGTTCCAGAATGGTCCGGAGAATAAGATTCATATATAGGAAGTCATTTTCTAGGTTTGAAAATGATCCGGTATTTTCTCTTGAAGGTTCTAGAAGGTTCTAGAAGAGTCCGGAAGAAATAAGGATGGAAGGTGGAGTCCCAGAGGGACTCCACCCACCTTGGCCGGCCAGCCTAAGGGAGGAGGAGTCCCAAGTGGACTCCCCACCATGGTGGCCGGCCACCCCACCAAGGAAAGGGGGGAGTCCCACTCCCCCTAGGTTTGGTTACTTGGAAGGTTTTTGTTGGGGTCTTATTCGGACACTTTGACCTAAACCTTGGGGATTCCACCTATATAAAGAGGGGGGGAGAGGGGCTGGCCGGCCACCACAACACCACCATGGCTGCACCCCTCAAGGCTGCCCTAGTCGGCGCCCCCTCTCCCAAACCCTAGCGGTTCCCTCCTACTTTTCTCTCCCACATAGCTTAGGTGAAGCTCTATCGGAGATCTCCACCACCATCGCCACCACGCCGTCGTGCTGCCGGGATTCCGAGGAGAATCTACTACTTCTGCTGCCCGCTGGAACGGGGAGAAGGACGTCGTCTTCATCAACACCGAACGTGTGACCGAGTACGGAGGTGCTGCCCGATCGTGGCACCGTGATCAAGATCTTCTACGCGCTTTTGCAAGCGGCAAGTGATCGTCTACCGCAGCAATAAGAGCCCACTCTTATAGGCTTTGGAAATCTTCAAGGGTTAGTCTCGTTCATCCCCTTGTTGCTCCCATCTTCGAGATCGCATCTTGGCTTGGATTGCGTTCTCGCGGTAGGAATTTTTTTGTTTTCTTTAATCCCTACAGTGGTATTAGAGCCGTGTCTATGCATAGATGGTTGCACGAGTAGAACACAATGGTTTTGTGGGCGTTGATGCTCTTGTTATCTTTAGTTTGAGTACTTTGCATCTTTGTGGCATAGTGGGATGAAGCGGCCGGGACTAACTTTACATGACCGCGTTCATGAGACTTGTTCCTCGTTCGACATGCAACTTGTATTGCATAAGAGGCTTTGCGGGTGTCTGTCTCTCCTACTATAGTGAAGATTCAATTTACTCTTCTATTGAAAACACTAGTATCACCGTTGTGGTTCATGTTCGTAGGTAGATTAGATCTTTCTCGAAAACCCTAAACCACGTAAAATATGCAAACCAAATTAGAGACGTCTAACTTGTTTTTGCAGGGTTTGGTGATGTGATATGGCCATAATGTGATGACGAATATGTATGAGATGATCATTATTGTATTGTGGCAACCGACAGGAGCCATATGGTTGTCTTTAATTTTCATGTTGAGTAGTATTTCAAAGTAGTTGTAATAGTTGCTACATGAGGTGAACAACCATGAAGACGGCGCCATGAACCTTGACGCTACGCCGACGATGATGGAGATCATGCCCGTTGATGATGGAGATCATGTCCGTGCTTTGGAGATGAAGATCGAAGGCGCAAAGACTAAGGGCCATATCGTATCACATATGAATTGCATGTGATGTTAATCCTTTATGCATCTTATTTTACTTAGATCGCGACGGTAGCATTATAAGATGATCCCTCACATTAATATCAAGATAATAAAGTGTTCTCCCCTCGTATGCACCGTTGCCAAAGTTCATCGTTTCAAAGCATCTCGTGATGATCAGATGTGATAGATTCAACGTTCATATACAACGGGTGTAAGCCATGTTGCACACGTGGAACACTTGGGTTTGCTTGACGAGCCTAGCATGTACAGACATGGCCTCGGGACAACGGAAACCGAAAGGTAGAACACGTGTCATATGGATGATATGATCAACATGTTGATGTTCACCATTGAAGCTACATCATCTCACGTGATGATCGGTTTTGTTGTAGTGGATTTGGATTGTGTACCACTTAACAACTATGAGGGATGTTGTATTAAGTGGGAGTTCATTAGTAATTAGATTAAAACATGAACTAATTATCATGAACATAGTCTGAGTAGTATTTTGAATTATTTTGTAGTATTGGCATCCGTTTTTCTACCATGCGCTAGTCTTGTTATTGAGATAGAAATACTGTTAAAATCTGACAAGAAACTTTACGAACTGGTACCGTATTGTTAAAGAATCAAGAAGTGATTAAGTCCTATAGCAAACTTTTAGTAAACCTCACATTGTTGATTCAAAGAGCTATGGTTTCAATTAGTACATAAAGTTATCTTGTCTCCGTGAAACTTGAAGTTCAGATCTGTTTGAAAAGTAAGGAGCTGAAAATTTAGTTTTTAGAAATAATCAAGGTATGAGATATATGTGATATCTAAGACCTTATTGCAAGATGATAGAATATATTTTGGTGAGACTACATAAACTCATAAGTTTTATGGGAATGTACGAAGGTTGAAGACGCAAGGCGTCCCAATCCTCCAACTATTGGGGCACTAACAATATTCGCATATCCATGAAGTTATCATCCTTAGTATGCACCGTTGCTAAGATTCGTCGTATCGAAGCATCACGTGATGATCGGGTGTTATAGATTCTACGTGTGCATACAATGGGTGCAAGCCAGATTTGCACATGCGAATACCAAGGTTAAAACTTTATGAGCCTAGCATGTACAGACATGATCTCAGAAAGTCATCATGATACAATGGATAAAATTATGAGTGAAATTGTTCATCATATTACAAGGTTACTAATAGTGAAATCCGGAACACTTGTCATATGATGATCAATTTCAAAGTAAGAACCTCAAGGTTATTGGTATTTGACCAACAAACCGAGAAGTTATTGAAGTTGATGTGTTTTTCTAAATAATGAGGAAAGCTAAAAGAGAAACTACAAAAGATTATTGGCAGAAAGAAAGAAAAGACTAGAATGTCTAGCTCATGTGTATATAAATGTTATACATGTTATGGTTGTATTCCTAGTTAGGTCGCACAATAAAATTCTTGGGTATTAGTACTATATTGGTTGGTATGAAGTGTCATACAAAACAACACAATACAAGAATACAATGGCCTAAGTGACTGACAAGGAATATGATAGGAATGCACGTCTGGAACAAAATAAAGTGTTATTATGTTCATCGTTAGCATTCTATATAGCCCTTAGAATTTATAATAAAGAACTTAATAATTGTTATTTTGCTCTGGTCAAATAAAAACAATGAGTTGTTCAAATTATGACATTACTCCATGTACGATGGATAAGTTATTATAAATCTTAATGGTGAAACACACATACATAACACTGACGCTAAAATGCCATAAGGCAAATGATTTGAATTCCACGTATTTGTGGAACCGCCATTTAGGTCATGTTAGAAAGGAACGCATGAAGGAACTCCATGCAAATGGATTTTTGGATTCATTTGATTTTTGAATCATTTGGCGCTTGCAAATCTTTTCTAAAGAGAATGATTAAAATACCGTTCATAGGCCAAGAGTTGAACGGGCAACAAACTTAGTGAAAAATACATGATGATGTATGTGGTTCACTGGACATAGTTGTGTGCGGGAGATTCTTCTACTTCATGAAAACTTCAAACAATGAATTGAATATATATATGTGGATATATTCGATAAGGAAGAAGTTTGAAACATTTGAATAGATTCAAATAAATTCAGCATGAAGTGGAAATCATCGTAATAGAAAAGTCAAATATCTATGATTGGATCATGGTGGAAATATTTGAATTACGAGTTTTAGCGAACATCTAAGAGAGTTATGAAGTTGTTCTACAACTCACGTTTCTTGGAGTATCATAGTGATGATGAAGTATCCAAAAGACGTATCCAAACCTTGTTGGATTAATGATGAGATAAAATATTGATGCCATTATATTTTTGTGGATTATGCTTTAGAGACTACCGTTTTTACACTAAATAAGAGCATCATCATGATCCGTAGAAATGACACCATACGAGTTATGGCATGGGTATAAACCCTAATAGTCCTTTCTTTAAATTTTGGTTTAAAAAGTTTACAACCGAAATCGGATAAATGTCTTTGTTGGTTATCCCAAAGAATTGATTGGGAATTCTTTCCACTATGAAGTAAAAGACAAAAGTGTTTGTTAATGTTACTTGCTTATTTCCAAGAAATTGTTTTCTAGCGAAGTATTTGAGTGGGAGGACAATAGAACTTGATAAGGTTTATGAACCTGAGCATAATGATCAGAGTAGCGCAGCATCGGAATTTGTTCCGGAAGCGGCCACGACGATCATGGCTCCCATGACTAAAAATTGTTTTAGCCATGGAGATCGAAGTACATATTGAACCTTGTAGGTATGGTTTACTTTGTGATCCAATAAATGATTTGTGGACAAAGGATTGATTTTGAACAATGATAAACCAACTACAAACAAAGAAGTTATGATGGGCCCTGACTCCGTTAAAATGGCTATACGCCATGAAATCCAAGATAGATGAATACTTTTTGAAAGTAAATGGATCTATAAAAATTGATGAAGCTTGACTTGTTGAAAAGTTGTTTACGACAAAGTTCAAAGAGTTGACTACGATAAGATTAGATCTTCCGTAGCAATGCTTATAGTCTATGTGGATTATTCTAGTAATCACTACATATTTCTTTTATGAGATGCTAGTAGGATGGCAAAATACATTACTTATAAGAAGTGTGTATTAAAGGTGTATTCATGATACAACCAAAAGTTTTGCTAGTCCGTGGAATACTAGATAGATATACAAACTTCAATTGGATGAAGTAAGTATCACGGAGTTGGAATCTTCACCAGATGAAATAGTCAAAGAGTTTTTTGATTTCATCAGAGACGATGAAGAGGCTTGCATTTGCAAGAAATTAAGTGGGAGCGCTGAGACATATTTATAATACTTTATGTAGATGACATATAGTTGGTTATAAATGATGTAATCATATACTTGATTAAAAAGGTTTCATTGAGAATTAATTTCAATGAAAGGATATGGACTGAAACAAATTTAGTGTCAAGATCTATGAAGATAGATTGAAACACATAAATAAGTTTAAGTCAAAGTACATAGGATGGATATTGAAGTAGTTCAATATATAAATATTAAGAAAATGTTCTTGTCATGTGAAGGTTTAACAAGACTTGAGTGTATCTGACACTCAATGAGTAAAAACACATGAGTGATTATAGATCACAAATAATATGTACACAATCAGATGTCCTATGCTCTAAAAGTGTTATGAGCATGTACCAGAATGATTCATGTGATAATCATTGAAAAACAGTAAGAATATTCTTGAGTACTTAAGAAGAACCAAGTATATATATAATTTTATATGGAGAAATGACAAACAAATCACTGTAAAGTGTTGCACCGATATTTGTTTTGTCACATATGAAATTAAAATTTCAATCTCAAATTAGACTAAGTGTTGTTTAAAAGGTAGCACAATGAGCTAGAAATTGTCTATGCTAGATTTAGAAGAGTTCTAAATATTGTGACAGATTCTACAAAAGAAAGGCAGAATATGTTATTGTTTTGACAATGACCAAGGATGTTAAAATCAAGAGGTTCTTTGAGAACTTGGTGTAGTTCCGACAGAGTCAGAACTTTGAAGCTATATTGTGTGTGACAATATTAGTGACATATTTCAGACCACGGAATTAAGGTTCCACCAGAAGACCAAACATATTTAATGCTGACTCATTTGGAAATGAGTGATGCGTTGAGACGCAAATGAATTACAAAATACATACGTTTCTGAGCGTGTCAGATCCGTTGACTAAGACCTCTCCCGTGAGCAATACATGATAAAGCACCGGAAGGCCAAGGTGTTATATCTTTACAAATGTAAACTATATTATTGACTCTAGTGCAAGTGGGAGACTATTGGAGATATGCCCAAGAGGCAATAATAAAATGGTTATTATAATATATCTTTGTGTTTATGATAATGTTTACACACCATGCTAAAATTGTATTAACCGGAACATTGATACATGTGTGTTATGTGAACAACAAGGAGTCCCTAGTAAGCCTCTTGTATAACTAGCTTGTTGATTAATAGATGATCATGGTTTCGTGATCATGAACATTGGATGTTATTAATAACAAGGTTATGTCATTATATGAATAATGTAATGGACACACCCAATTAAGCATAGCATAAGATCACGTCATTAAGTTATTTGCTATAAGCTTTCGATACATAGTTACCTAGTCCTTATGACCATGAGATCATGTAAATCACTTATACCGGAAAGGTACTTTGATTACATCAAATGCCACTGCGTAAATGGGTGGTTATAAAGGTGGGATTAAGTATCCGGAAAGTATGAGTTGAGGCATATGGATCAACAGTGGGATTTGTCCATCCCGATGACGGATAGATATACTCTGGGCCCTCTCGGTGGAATGTCGTCTAATGTCTTGCAAGCATATGAATAAGTTCATAAGAGACCACATACCACGGTACGAGTAAAGAGTACTTGTCAGGAGACGAGGTTGAACAAGGTATTGAGTGATACCGATGATCAAACCTCGGACAAGTAAAATATCGCGTGACAAAGGGAATTGGTATCGTATGTGAATGGTTCATTCGATCACTAAGTCATCGTTGAATATGTGGGAGCCATTATGGATCTCCAGATCCCGCTATTGGTTATTGGTCGGAGAGAAGTCTCAACCATGTCTACATAGTTCGCGAACCGTAGGGTGACACACTTAAGGTTTGATGTCGTTTAAGTAGATATGGAAATATGGAATGGAGTTCGAAGTTTTGTTCGGAGTCTCGGATGGGATCCAGGACATCACGAGGAGTTCCGGAATGGTCCGGAGAATAAGATTCATATATAGGAAGTCATTTTCTAGGTTTGAAAATGATCCGGTATTTTCTCTGGAAGGTTCTAGAAGGTTATAAAAGAGTCCGGAAGAAATAAGGATGGAAGGTGAGGGACTCCACCCACCTTGGCCGGCCAGCCTAAGGGAGGAGGAGTCCCAAGTGGACTCCCCACCATGGTGGCCGGCCACCCCACCAAGGAAAGGGGGGAGTCCCACTCCCCCTAGGTTTGGTTACTTGGAAGGTTTTTGTTGGGGTCTTATTCGGACACTTTGACCTAAACCTTGGGGCTTCCACCTATATAAAGAGGGGGGGAGAGGGGCTGGCCGGCCAGCACAACACCACCATGGCCGCAACCCTCAAGGCTGCCCTAGTCGGCGCCCCCTCTCCCAAACCCTAGCGGTTCCCTCCTACATTTCTCTCCCACATAGCTTAGGAGAAGCTCTGTCGGAGATCTCCACCACCATCGCCACCACGCCGTCGTGCTGCCGGGATTCCGAGGAGGATCTACTACTTCTGCTGCCCGCTGGAACGGGGAGAAGGACGTCGTCTTCATCAACACCAAACGTGTGACCGAGTACGGAGGTGCTGCCCGATCGTGGCACCGTGATCAAGATCTTCTACGCGCTTTTGCAAGCGGCAAGTGATCGTCTACCGCAGCAATAAGAGCCCACTCTTATAGGCTTTGGAAATCTTCAAGGGTTAGTCTCGTTCATCCCCTCGTTGCTCCCATCTTCTAGATCACATCTTGGCTTGGATTGCGTTCTCGCGGTAGGAATTTTTTTGTTTTCTATGCAACGAATCCCTACAATAATATATAAAAAGAAAACGAAGGCAGGATAGCGTACGAGCTGATGATGGCATCATCATAAGGAAAAAAGGCACCCTCTTCCTCGGGGAAGTTTCCTCGGCAGGTGACCCGCTGGGTTTGGAGGTGTCGGAATCTTCAACTTCACATCTCTTCCTTTTGTTCTTTGGAGAAGCAGCGGAAGGAGGTGAGCGTGCAGATTCGGAAGCCTCCAATTATGTATCTTTATCAGAGGAAGCCACGGATTTGTGAGATCCCGCGACTTCACTCTCAGGGCGAGAAGTACCCTGAGAATCGTCGGTAACGACGGTTCGTTCGTCGACCTCCCCACCTTCAGGTAGGAGGCATAGAAGAGATGACTTGGTGTTTCTGCAGAAGAAAAATCAACAACAAGGGACAATTAAGAAAGACAGAGGTCGACAGCAAGACATTAAGATAGCAAGATAGCAGTCGAAATTTGAATCAAAGTCGAGAAAGCAAGTTAATCAAGATAGTAGTCGAAAAAATATAAACTTGAGAGACAAGTTACTTACTTTGGGGAGAGCGTTGGTGCCGCTGTATGGCTCCACGCGACAGGAGGTTGGAACTGTATCTTTTTTGCTCAGCGACGAAAAACTTCGGACAAGCTTCTCCAAATCCTTCACAGAGAGATCTTTGGATATGCGGTCGACATCTTTCTCGCCAGCATACAGCCACATAGGGTTTTTGCGAGCATGTAGAGGCTGCACCCTCATCCTAAGGAAGTGCGCAGTAATTTGAACACCCGACAGTTCCTTACCACGGGTGTTCTGGAGCTCATGGATGTGCTTCATCAGTGCATCTGTCGCCAACCTCTCTTCTTCGGTAGCTTCCGCATCCCAGGATCGGCGCCGAAGGATTTCTGCGCCACCATCAAAGGGCGCGATGTTGTAATCCTGCGAGTCAAGATACTCCTCGTGGATGTATAGCCACCTCCTGCACCACCCTTGGACGGAGTCGAGGAATTTGATGTCGAAATAATCAACGTCAGGACGGATACAGATAACAACACCCCCTACATTGTAGTTGGTGTTGTGGGAGTTGTTGCGGCAAATGTAAAAAATGTGTTTCCACAGGGACCAATTTGGATGGGTCCCGAGAAAGCACTCGCAGAGGGTTATGAAGATGGAGATGTGGAGGATGGAGTTGGGAGTAAGCTGATGTAGCTGCAGCCCGTAGACAAAGAGTAATCCACGGAGGAACTCGTGGATGGGGGTGGACAGGCCGCGGATGAGATGGTCAACGAATTTTACCCGATATCCAATGCGAGGTGTAGGGAAGCTCTCTTCTCCGGGAAAGAGCAGCCCCTCGTCCTTCTGCGTCAGACCAAGCTTCTTCAGCAGGTTCATGTCTTGGTTGGAGATCTTGGATCTCTCCCATCCAGAGATCTCAAAAGCTTCCATCGCCATGATTCCTGGAGCGGTGTGTCGGAGGAATCTGGTGCGCGGTGGCATGCAAATGAGTGGCGGAGGAAAGTAGAGGTGAGAAGTAGCGCGTGGAGTTTGGGGAAAGCACTGGAGTTTTTGCAGAGAGGGGAAAAGAGGAACGGCGCAGCGAAGGGGAAGAAGGAGGAGGAATAAGATCATTTATACTTGGAACCCGATTTGTCCCACCATTGGATAGAAAGGAAGTGAATCTGATGCTTTAAACGTGTTATCAGGGGTAAAATTGTATATTCATTGAGAAGTTACGGGGCAGGCGCCGTAGCACACGTGCCAGGAAAAGCGGAGGACGTGTGCCCCCACTTGTGTAACGTATCAAGTGGCGCGGTGTCAGGGGTCCACATGCCAGTGAAAGAACAGAGCCCACGCCTTCCGAATACAACGATCGTGGCCATCGTCAGCATTGATGTCACCATATGGGAAATTTCGACTACAGATTTTCAGAGATTGGCGACAAAGAAGTTCATATGATACATGAAAAATAATTTTGGGAGCTTTTGACCAAATACAAGTTCTTGTTCGAATGCTCGGGGGATACTTTTTGTGTGAAGTTTGTTATACAGGTGAATCAAAAGAGGGCAAAGGTGAGCCTACAGCCGAGCATAAATACTCGACTGTAGCCTCGGGGGCTACTCCCATCGGGAGCGTTGGTCGCACACCCGATAAAGATGGGGGATATAAAAATCAATAATATAGCGACAAGATGGTAAAAAGGAGATCCTACAACCAAGCACAAACACTTGGCTGTAGCCTCGGGGGCTACTCCCATCGGGAACGCTTGTTGCGTACCTGATGAAATTGAAGGAGTCAAGATAATTATATTTCGAGTTATACTTATAACTCTTCATATACTCCCATCGGGAGGACAACATAATAAGTCATCGTATGAATCGAAACAATGAGCCATTCCAGCAGCCGAAAAAGGCACTCGACAATATATTTTCAGAGTGCCTCAGTCGCGATTAAAACTCTGAATGCCGTAAAACTTTACGAAGGTAAGACCCCGGGATCCGTCCTGTGTGGCGTGGTATCGCACATGAATGCGCTCTGCTACTTTTTCCGTGTCAACAGATGCGAAGAAAAATCCTAACGGATGCGTTAGGTACCCGATAAGATACGACTGGAGTTCGGCATATGGTAAGACCTTAAGCGGCACGTGTCGAACTACGCCAGTATACCGAGATCATGTCCATGGACTTGATCTTGAAGTAGGTTTTTGTGGGATTGCCACGAGAGCAGTTAACTGGTACCTGATCTGTCGTGGATGTGACCACGGCAGATGCTACAGGGGGTAGCACTTCGTTGATGCGAGGGGAAGGGAACATCGCCATCTACGGGTCGAGGTGCAAGAGACGCAAGGGTTTTACCCAGGTTCAGCCCCTCCGGAGAGTAAAAGGCCTACGTCCTGCTAGATCTTTATTGCTCAGTGGAGAATTACAATGGGGGGGCTCAGTCGGCGGCTACGCCTAGAGCTTACAAAGGGAGATTAGATCTCGAATAAGGTGTCCTCTAGGGTTTAAGCTCGGGGGTTTGTATAGGCACCCCCGATCTAGGGTTACATGGAGATAACTCCGAATCGTATCAGTTGCTACTAATCCGGGATTCGTTAATCCTCTTGCAAGTAATCTTCTTATCCAGTCGCGCAGATCTTCTCCTTGGGATCATGGCCCAGTCGCCTTAGGGCCCAGTCGCTTGGGTGACTGGCGGTCCGCCTGGGCCTCCGTCTTCACGGCGAGTGGGACTGGCGACCCACCCCCTATGGGCATATCCCCATCAGTAGTCCCCGAGCGCGGTGGTGATGAAGCGCGGATCTAGAGCAAGTCTTGGAGAGGCATAGTGATGGATCAAGGTGAATCGCCACCGGGCTCCCAAAGATAAAGTTGCGGGTTCGGTGCCAGTCTCCAATCGCCTGAACTTGGTCAGTCAGTCGGCGTATGACAGTCGGCGTTAGCCAGTCGTCGTTGGCCAGTCGGCGCGCATTCACCACAGAGACACGTGGAGGAGCCAACGGCTAGATTTCACGTTGACCGAGGCATGAACCGTTTGCATGTTGTTGACCGTTGGGCCTGACGTGACCGCTAACGGCTAGTTTAACGGCTATTCAGCCGGAGCCGGCGCAGATCTTGACCGTTGATTGCGGGGCGGCGATTCCGGGACGAATTAACGAACGGATTTCATCCTTAATCTGGGCGAGTGCGGGCGGTATAAAGGATTGCCCCTGGGATTAGGGTTCACCACTCCTCCGCACTCTTCTCTCATCTTCTCCTCATCCCATCCTCATTCCAAGCTCCACACACATCCATGGCGGCGAAGGGCTGGGGCAAGTCGAAGGTCACGCGGGAGTCTCTCCTCCCGTACGTCGCCTCCGGGGTCATCCCGGAATTCAAGCAAGAGCGGTGGCGAGTTCCGCCGGCGAACGAGGTGGAACCCCTCCCACGGCCCGGGGAGTTCGTGATCTACCTGAGCTTCCTCGACCGTGGGTTCGCTCTCCCCACCTCTGATTTCCTCCGGCAGTTGTTAGCCTTTTACAACATCAAGGTCTCCGACCTCGGGCCGCACATCGTCCAACAGATTTCGCTGTTCGTGGCGCTGTGCGAGTGTTACTTGGGCTGTCCGCCCTATTTCCCACTGTGGGTATCGATCTTCCATGGGCGGGCGACTCGGGCCAGCAAGAGCAGCGAGGCGCTCATCCCGAACGGCGGAATCACCTTCCAGGTGAAGTCCGGGGAAAGCTTCATTGACATGGCGCTCCCCAAGAAGGCGCAATCGCAGTGGCGCCGCTTCTGGTTCTACGCCAAGGAGTACACTCCCCCCGGCGAGGTCTGCATTCCTCAGTTCAGCCCCGAGCCCAGCATCCCGCGACGCCTCAACGTCCGGTCGCTGCCGCGCGAGCAGGAGGAGGTGGTGAAGGAGATGCGCCAGGTGATCCAAGCGCTGAAGGATAGCGGCCTGACGGCGGTTAATGTGTATAACTGCTGGCTTGGCCGGTGGATGATCCCCCAGCGGTGCCGAGCTCACCCCATGTGGGAATACCGGGGGCAAAACGACTGCACCCGGTCGACAGCGACTGAGTGGGACGAGAGCGAGTACCGGAAGGCGCTCGCCAAGATCACCACGGCCACCTTTACCTCCTTCGAGGACGGCCTGCAACCCTATTCCGAAGATACCCCGGCACCTCAGGTAATGCTTTGTACGGTGGCTCCACACGGCTTGGCCGCGTTTCTTCTCTTCTGACTTGTTTCCTTGATTCGAATGTAGCGCTGGCAGAAGATCGCTGACCACCTTCCCCCCCTCGCCGGGAAGGAGCCTCCGGAAATGACCGAAGGCGAAGAAGAGGAGGTCGACGACGAGGAGGAGCGCACCGAGTCGGACTCCGAGGTGCGGGACTTCATCAGACTCCCGCGCGGGTCGAAGAGGGGTGCCGGGTCCTCGTCCCAGGGCGCGGTTGAAGAAGAGGCGACCTCTCGCCCAGAGGGCGAAGCGGAGCCTTCCAAGGAAGAGGCCGAGCCGCTGACGAAGCGATTGCGCCCCACTCTCCTGGAAGGTTCCATGAGGCTTCAGCGCCCCTTGAAGGACGCAATCGATGCGGGAGCTCGGGCTGGCCCAGGCGTAAAAGCAATTCCCACGGTCAGGTAAGTGCTCCTCATCAAACTTGTTCTCTTTGTGGCGGGATTGGGTGTCGACTCACCTTGCTCCCCTGTAGGTCCAAGAAGAAGACCTTGGCGAAACCAGCCACAACTGGGGCGGCGGCCACAAGGGCGGCTGAGGCGAAGAAGAAAGCCGCAGAGAAGAAAGCGGTGCCCTCCGACCTCGGGGGCGCGGGGTCGGCTCCGGAAGAGCCCGTTACCGCGAGCCGGGCTGAGAAGGTGGGCGCCAGCCACGCCGAGCCCACCGCCGAAGTCTTCCCCCTGCCCAGCATGGTTCGCGGGGGTACGGCGAGCGCAGCGACGGGACCGGACGCTGTTCCGCCCGTGGTGGAGGAGGAGTCGGTAGGCGTTGGGTCGACCGAGGGCCGGAAGGTGCCCGAGGTCGAAGAAAACGTTGTCGAGGAGGGCGGCTTCTCGGAGCCGCTGAAGGAGCGCCGGACCAAGGCTGCTAGGGACCGAGCCCCGCCAAGCGACGCCGACACGCGGACGGGCGAGGTGCCGTCGACTGAGGCGGTGATGCAGGCGGGGGAAGCGGCCGAATCGCGACATCCACCGCCCTCTGCCTTGACCTTCACTGAGCTCCATACGGCGCTTGGTGAAGCACACGTGGTGAGTATCTGTATTCGCAGTCCAGTCACCCCCAGTCCCCGAGGGTCGACTTGGTCTGAAAGGGCGAGTCGAGTCTCCTTTTGTCTGTCTGGACTTCTTTTTATCGCCCTTGACATTGTTTTTGGATTTTTGCAGGCGGAGGTTAAGCGATTGACCGCGCTCGTGGAGGAGGCGGCGCAAAAGAATCGGAAGCTCATTGCTCTAGGCAGTAAGTCATGCCCACTCGCCTTCCTCTCTCGGTAGAGCTGGTTCTGATGATACTCCTCTTCTCACCGCCCTCTTTTTTGTAGCAGAGGCGCAAGCAAAGGCTCTTGCCGAGGCTCGGGAAGGATTTGTCAAGGAATCCTTCTACCGCGAAGCCGAGTTCCGGGCGCAGCAGGCCGAAGAGTCCCGGAAAAGGGCGAAGGCGGAGGTGGCGGAATTGACGAAGGTCTTGGAGCAGAAGGGTCGGGAACTGGAGGATGTCATCGCTGAGTACAAGGCGAAGCTGGAGGCCGCGACTGATGCGCGGGATTCCGCGCGTGGGGCTGCCGCGTCTCTGCGGGAGGAGGTGGCGGCCTTGAAGCAGCAGCACGCCAAGGAGTTGGCTGCGGAAAAGGAGGCGTCCGAAGGCATCGTCCTGGCGGTGCAGGCCGAGAAGACCAACTTCGAAGCTTTCGTCCGAGAGATGTCGCGGCAGATTCTTGGTAAGTTCCGGTCTTTGTGCTTGTTGTTTACTTGCCGGGGCTTCGAGTCCCCGAGCGTAGCGAGTCGGCTTCGGGGGCCAGTCCCCGGTCTTGGCGAGTCGGCTTCAGGGGCCAGTCCCCGGGCATGGCGAGTCGGCTTCGGGGGCCAGTCCCCGGGCGTGGCGAGTCGGCTTCGGGGGCCAGTCCCCGGGCGTGGCGAGTCGGCTTCGGGGGCCAGTCCCCGGGCATGGCGAGTCGGCTTCGGGGGCCACTCCTTATTTTTCTCTTCCTTTTGTTGTTGGTTGTAGGTACTTGCGACTTCGTGGAGACGGCGACTCCGCGGGAATGCCTGTCGACTGCCACCGCGCGTATCATTGCCTGTGCGGGGGAGATACTGGCTGCGCTCCAGTACCTGAGCCCGCGGGAGGTGATTCCGCGGGACACGCCGTCCGTCTTCAGGGCCGTGTCCAATATTCCGGCCGTCGTTGACTGGCTTCGCCGCTCCTCCTGCCGTGTTGGCATTACCATGGCACTAAGCATGGTGTTGGCACACTACTCCGAGGGGTTCGACGTGGAGGAGGTCACCGCTGGCTTCCCCTCGGAGACTGGCGAGTTCGACGTTGCCGAGGTGCTACGCTTGATGGATGCGGTGCGTCCCTTTGCCGACCGGGTACTGGCGACTGCGGACTTGGAGACTCACATCTCCAGCCAAGCGGCGCCTAGGGACGCGGAGAAGGAGCCAGGCCCGGTGGACTACCCCGCGGAGCGCCTCTTCCATGCCGCGGCCGCCGGCTCCTTGTCTACGTACCCGGTCGTACTGTACACGCCGAAGTTTCGTCACGACGATGATGGCGCTGAACCTGTCGTAGAAGGGGCTCCGGGGCCGTCCTCGTAGGTTTCTAAGTCCCTGTGTAAGAAGTAACTTAAATTCCCGCGAGCGGGTGTCAGTTGTAAATAAAGTGGTAATTTTTGCTTAACTATAATTCGGTAGTTGCTTTTGAATTTATGTTATTGTGACGGCGATGCTTTGGAGTTGGTTCCGACTATCCATGGCCTTCAGGCCAGTCGCCTTGCGACCCCGATGAAGGCTATCGACTTGACTGTTTTCCTTTTCGAGCTGGGCGTCCCCAGTCGCAGTACGTAGTCGTTATAGTACGAATAGCAGCCTCATGGGTGGAGTAGCGGTAGGTTGTAGTTTGCGCTGTTAATATGTAGCGCGCCACTCGTCGTGGCTCGGTGAGCCAGTCGCTAGGCGACTCCAAAGGGGGTCATTGCGGGCGTATTTTCCTTGGCGAGCCGCGGGTCCGTTTTGCGGGGTCCCTAGTCGAAGTACTTAGCCGCGCAATTCGCCAGCCTAAGGTAGAGGAGGGCATTGGTGTGCTGTATAACGTAGCACGAGACGGTCGCCGTGGCCCGTGGGGCTGGCCGAGCATGCGGCCCTGCTGTGGGTTCCAGTCGCCGTTTTCACCCGACGGCGTAAGGGGTGGTGGTTGACCGGACCTGGTGTTGCGTCTGGTCACGCCGCCATGCCCTTGTTAGCCCGGCTACTTGGCCGATCGTGGACTTCACTCTTCCAGCAGCGGCGACCGAAGGTCTCTCAGTACCGAGTCGCTTATCGCGGCGACTGGGCTGGTATGTACCGGGATGAGAGATGGAGATATCTAGCGGATGAAGGAGAGGCATCGGAGTTGGAGATCAATGCGGTCGGCGATTTTTATTAACTTCTGAATTTGCGGGCTACATTTTGTCTTTAGGTGTAAAACCGTCGGAGGAGGTTGATGTTCCAGGGGAGCTCCACCTCTTTGGTGAGCGGTTCGCCTTTGTCGTCTTTGCGGACGTCGATGAGGTAGTAGGAGTCGTTGCCGAGTACGCGGCTGACGGCGAATGGTCCTTCCCAGGGCGGGGACAGCTTGTGCATGCCTTTCCTATCTTGGATTAGCCGAAGTACCAGGTCTCCGACTTGGAAGGAGCGACTCCGAACGCGACGACTGTGGTAGCGTCGGAGATCCTGCTGGTAGATGGCGGTCCTGGAGAGTGTGAGGTCTCTGGCCTCGTCAAGGAGGTCGACGTCGTCTTGGCGAGCTCGCTCGTTGTCTTCTTCGGCGTAGTTGGCGACCCGAGGCGAATCGTAGGCGATGTCCGTGGGCATAACGGCCTCGGCGCCATACACCAGGAAGAAAGGCGTGAAACCAGTCGACCTGTTTGGTGTTGTGCGGATGCCCCACGATGCGAAGAGAGCTCTTCTGCCCAGCAACCGGCTGCGCGTTCCAGTGGCACGACCAGGCGCGGTTTGAGTCCGTGAAGGATGCTCTGATTTGCTCTTTCTGCTTGGCCGTTCGACTCGGGGTGGGCGACTGAGGCGAGGTCGAGTCGGATGCCCTTCTCTTCACAGAAGTCAGCCATCTCCCCTTTGGCGAAGTTGGTGCCATTGTCGGTTATGATGCTGTGAGGGTAGCCATATCGATAGATAAGCTCGCGTAGGAACTTTGTGGCTGTCTTCCCGTCGCACTTCTTTATGGGCTTTGCTTCTACCCATTTGGTGAACTTGTCCACCGCAACCAGGAGGTGAGTATATCCGCCGGGGGCCGTTTTGAATTTCCCCACCATGTCCATGCCCCATACGGCGAAGGGCCAGGTGAGGGGAATGGTCTTCAATGCCGACCCTGGCATGTGCGACTGGCTTGCATACTTTTGGCACCCGGCGCACGAACGGATGAGCGCGACTGCATCTTCGTGGGCTGTTGGCCAGTAGAAGCCGTGACGAAAGGCCTTGGCGACGATTGAACGCGCGCCTGCGTGGTGGCCGCAGTCCCCTGCGTGGATGTCGCGCAGAATGTTGCGCCCTTCCGCGGTAGCGACGCATCGTTGGAACACTCCCGAGACACTGTGCTTGTATAGCTCATTGTTGATGATGGTGAAGGACTTGCACCTGCGCACGATGGCCCGTGCTTTGGCTTCATCCATTGGCAGTGTCTGGCGCTCGAGGTAGCTTATGTATGGCTCGGTCCAATCGATGCTGTCGGCGGCGAGTGCGACTAAGGTGGAGTCGGGAGCAGGTGGCTCGGCAATGTCCAGCTCGCGGGGTGCGCGCACCGAGGGGTGGCTGAGGATATCCAGGACGACGCCCGGAGGGGGGTGGAGTCGCTTGGACCCAATTCTGGCTAGCGCATCGGCTTCTTCATTCTTGCGCCTGTCGACCCATTCGACAACGTGGCCGGTGAAGCCAGCGCCGGCTTGGTCGATGGCGCGCTTGTATGCGATCATGTTGGCGTCGGTGGCGTCGCAGGTGCCGGAAGTCTGGCTGGCGACTAGGTCGGAATCGCCGAGGCAGCGCAGCCGTGTTGCGCCCATCTCTTTTGCGACTCGCATACCGTGTAGAAGCGCCTCGTATTCGGCCATGTTGTTGGTGCAGGGCTCGAATCTGAGTTGTAGGACGTACTTCACTGTGTCGCCCTTTGGTGATGTGAGGACGTACTTCACTGGGTTCGACGTGGAGGAGGTCACCGCTGGCTTCCCCTCGGAGACTGGCGAGTTCGACGTTGCCGAGGTGCTACGCTTGATGGATGCAGTGCGTCCCTTTGCCGACCGGGTACTGGCGACTGCGGACTTGGAGACTCACATCTCCAGCCAAGCGGCGCCTGGGGACGCGGAGAAGGAGCCAGGCCCGGTGGACTACCCCGCGGAGCGCCTCTTCCATGCCGCGGCCGCCGGCTCCTTGTCTACGTACCCGGTCGTACTGTACACGCCGAAGTTTCGTCACGGCGATGATGGCGCTGAACCTGTCGTAGAAGGGGCTCCGGGGCCGTCCTCGTAGGTTTCTAAGTCCCTGTGTAAGAAGTAACTTAAATTCCCGCGAGCGGGTGTCAGTTGTAAATAAAGTGGTAATTTTTGCTTAACTATAATTCGGTAGTTGCTTTTGAATTTATGTTATTGTGACGGCGATGCTTTGGAGTTGGTTCCGACTATCCATGGCCTTCAGGCCAGTCGCCTTGTGACCCCGATGAAGGCTATCGACTTGACTGTTTTCCTTTTCGAGCTGGGCGTCCCCAGTCGCAGTACGTAGTCGTTATAGTACGAATAGCAGCCTCATGGGTGGAGTAGCGGTAGGTTGTAGTTTGCGCTGTTAATATGTAGCGCGCCACTCGTCGTGGCTCGGTGAGCCAGTCGCTAGGCGACTCCAAAGGGGGTCATTGCGGGCGTATTTTCCTTGGCGAGCCGCGGGTCCGTTTTGCGGGGTCCCTAGTCGAAGTACTTAGCCGCGCAATTCGCCAGCCTAAGGTAGAGGAGGGCATTGGTGTGCTGTATAACGTAGCACGAGACGGTCGCCGTGGCCCGTGGGGCTGGCCGAGCATGCGGCCCTGCTGTGGGTTCCAGTCGCCGTTTTCACCCGACGGCGTAAGGGGTGGTGGTTGACCGGACCTGGTGTTGCGTCTGGTCACGCCGCCATGCCCTTGTTAGCCCGGCTACTTGGCCGATCGTGGACTTCACTCTTCCAGCAGCGGCGACCGAAGGTCTCTCAGTACCGAGTCGCTTATCGCGGCGACTGGGCTGGTATGTACCGGGATGAGAGATGGAGATATCTAGCGGATGAAGGAGAGGCATCGGAGTTGGAGATCAATGCAGTCGGCGATTTTTATTAACTTCTGAATTTGCGGGCTACATTTTGTCTTTAGGTGTAAAACCGTCGGAGGAGGTTGACGTTCCAGGGGCGCTCCACCTCTTTGGTGAGCGGTTCGCCTTTGTCGTCTTTGCGGACGTCGATGAGGTAGTAGGAGTCGTTGCCGAGTACGCGGCTGACGGCGAATGGTCCTTCCCAGGGCGGGGACAGCTTGTGCATGCCTTTCCTGTCTTGGATTAGCCGAAGTACCAGGTCTCCGACTTGGAAGGAGCGACTCCGAACGCGACGACTGTGGTAGCGTCGGAGATCCTGCTGGTAGATGGCGGTCCTGGAGAGTGTGAGGTCTCTGGCCTCGTCAAGGAGGTCGACGTCGTCTTGGCGAGCTCGCTCGTTGTCTTCTTCGGCGTAGTTGGCGACCCGAGGCGAATCGTAGGCGATGTCCGTGGGCATAACGGCCTCGGCGCCATACACCAGGAAGAAAGGCGTGAAACCAGTCGACCTGTTTGGTGTTGTGCGGATGCCCCACAGTACCGAAGAGAGCTCTTCTGCCCAGCAACCGGCTGCGCGTTCCAGTGGCACGACCAGGCGCGGTTTGAGTCCGTGAAGGATGCTCTGATTTGCTCTTTCTGCTTGGCCGTTCGACTCGGGGTGGGCGACTGAGGCGAGGTCGAGTCGGATGCCCTTCTCTTCACAGAAGTCAGCCATCTCCCCTTTGGCGAAGTTGGTGCCATTGTCGGTTATGATGCTGTGAGGGTAGCCATATCGATAGATAAGCTCGCGTAGGAACTTTGTGGCTGTCTTCCCGTCGCACTTCTTTATGGGCTTTGCTTCTACCCATTTGGTGAACTTGTCCACCACAACCAGGAGGTGAGTATATCCGCCGGGGGCCGTTTTGAATTTCCCCACCATGTCCATGCCCCATACGGCGAAGGGCCAGGTGAGGGGAATGGTCTTCAATGCCGACCCTGGCATGTGCGATTGGCTTGCATACTTTTGGCACCCGGCGCACGAACGGATGAGCGCGACTGCATCTTCGTGGGCTGTTGGCCAGTAGAAGCCGTGACGAAAGGCCTTGGCGACGATTGAACGCGCGCCTGCGTGGTGGCCGCAGTCCCCTGCGTGGATGTCGCGCAGAATGTTGCGCCCTTCCGCGGTAGCGACGCATCGTTGGAACACTCCCGAGACACTGTGCTTGTATAGCTCATTGTTGATGATGGTGAAGGACTTGCACCTGCGCACGATGGCCCGTGCTTTGGCTTCATCCATTGGCAGTGTCTGGCGCTCGAGGTAGCTTATGTATGGCTCGGTCCAATCGATGCTGTCGGCGGCGAGTGCGACTAAGGTGGAGTCGGGAGCAGGTGGCTCGGCAATGTCCAGCTCGCGGGGTGCGCGCACCGAGGGGTGGCTGAGGATATCCAGGACGACGCCCGGAGGGGGGTGGAGTCGCTTGGACCCAATTCTGGCTAGCGCATCGGCTTCTTCATTCTTGCGCCTGTCGACCCATTCGACAACGTGGCCGGTGAAGCCAGCGCCGGCTTGGTCGACGGCGCGCTTGTATGCGATCATGTTGGCGTCGGTGGCGTCGCAGGTGCCGGAAGTCTGGCTGGCGACTAGGTCGGAATCGCCGAGGCAGCGCAGCCGTGTTGCGCCCATCTCTTTTGCGACTCGCATACCGTGTAGAAGCGCCTCGTATTCGGCCATGTTGTTGGTGCAGGGCTCGAATCTGAGTTGTAGGACGTACTTCACTGTGTCGCCCTTTGGTGATGTGAGGACGTACTTCACTGGGTTCGACGTGGAGGAGGTCACCGCTGGCTTCCCCTCGGAGACTGGCGAGTTCGACGTTGCCGAGGTGCTACGCTTGATGGATGCAGTGCGTCCCTTTGCCGACCGGGTACTGGCGACTGCGGACTTGGAGACTCACATCTCCAGCCAAGCGGCGCCTGGGGACGCGGAGAAGGAGCCAGGCCCGGTGGACTACCCCGCGGAGCGCCTCTTCCATGCCGCGGCCGCCGGCTCCTTGTCTACGTACCCGGTCGTACTGTACACGCCGAAGTTTCGTCACGGCGATGATGGCGCTGAACCTGTCGTAGAAGGGGCTCCGGGGCCGTCCTCGTAGGTTTCTAAGTCCCTGTGTAAGAAGTAACTTAAATTCCCGCGAGCGGGTGTCAGTTGTAAATAAAGTGGTAATTTTTGCTTAACTATAATTCGGTAGTTGCTTTTGAATTTATGTTATTGTGACGGCGATGCTTTGGAGTTGGTTCCGACTATCCATGGCCTTCAGGCCAGTCGCCTTGTGACCCCGATGAAGGCTATCGACTTGACTGTTTTCCTTTTCGAGCTGGGCGTCCCCAGTCGCAGTACGTAGTCGTTATAGTACGAATAGCAGCCTCATGGGTGGAGTAGCGGTAGGTTGTAGTTTGCGCTGTTAATATGTAGCGCGCCACTCGTCGTGGCTCGGTGAGCCAGTCGCTAGGCGACTCCAAAGGGGGTCATTGCGGGCGTATTTTCCTTGGCGAGCCGCGGGTCCGTTTTGCGGGGTCCCTAGTCGAAGTACTTAGCCGCGCAATTCGCCAGCCTAAGGTAGAGGAGGGCATTGGTGTGCTGTATAACGTAGCACGAGACGGTCGCCGTGGCCCGTGGGGCTGGCCGAGCATGCGGCCCTGCTGTGGGTTCCAGTCGCCGTTTTCACCCGACGGCGTAAGGGGTGGTGGTTGACCGGACCTGGTGTTGCGTCTGGTCACGCCGCCATGCCCTTGTTAGCCCGGCTACTTGGCCGATCGTGGACTTCACTCTTCCAGCAGCGGCGACCGAAGGTCTCTCAGTACCGAGTCGCTTATCGCGGCGACTGGGCTGGTATGTACCGGGATGAGAGATGGAGATATCTAGCGGATGAAGGAGAGGCATCGGAGTTGGAGATCAATGCAGTCGGCGATTTTTATTAACTTCTGAATTTGCGGGCTACATTTTGTCTTTAGGTGTAAAACCGTCGGAGGAGGTTGACGTTCCAGGGGCGCTCCACCTCTTTGGTGAGCGGTTCGCCTTTGTCGTCTTTGCGGACGTCGATGAGGTAGTAGGAGTCGTTGCCGAGTACGCGGCTGACGGCGAATGGTCCTTCCCAGGGCGGGGACAGCTTGTGCATGCCTTTCCTGTCTTGGATTAGCCGAAGTACCAGGTCTCCGACTTGGAAGGAGCGACTCCGAACGCGACGACTGTGGTAGCGTCGGAGATCCTGCTGGTAGATGGCGGTCCTGGAGAGTGTGAGGTCTCTGGCCTCATCAAGGAGGTCGACGTCGTCTTGGCGAGCTCGCTCGTTGTCTTCTTCGGCGTAGTTGGCGACCCGAGGCGAATCGTAGGCGATGTCCGTGGGCATAACGGCCTCGGCGCCATACACCAGGAAGAAAGGCGTGAAACCAGTCGACCTGTTTGGTGTTGTGCGGATGCCCCACAGTACCGAAGAGAGCTCTTCTGCCCAGCAACCGGCTGCGCGTTCCAGTGGCACGACCAGGCGCGGTTTGAGTCCGTGAAGGATGCTCTGATTTGCTCTTTCTGCTTGGCCGTTCGACTCGGGGTGGGCGACTGAGGCGAGGTCGAGTCGGATGCCCTTCTCTTCACAGAAGTCAGCCATCTCCCCTTTGGCGAAGTTGGTGCCATTGTCGGTTATGATGCTGTGAGGGTAGCCATATCGATAGATAAGCTCGCGTAGGAACTTTGTGGCTGTCTTCCCGTCGCACTTCTTTATGGGCTTTGCTTCTACCCATTTGGTGAACTTGTCCACCACAACCAGGAGGTGAGTATATCCGCCGGGGGCCGTTTTGAATTTCCCCACCATGTCCATGCCCCATACGGCGAAGGGCCAGGTGAGGGGAATGGTCTTCAATGCCGACCCTGGCATGTGCGATTGGCTTGCATACTTTTGGCACCCGGCGCACGAACGGATGAGCGCGACTGCATCTTCGTGGGCTGTTGGCCAGTAGAAGCCGTGACGAAAGGCCTTGGCGACGATTGAACGCGCGCCTGCGTGGTGGCCGCAGTCCCCTGCGTGGATGTCGCGCAGAATGTTGCGCCCTTCCGCGGTAGCGACGCATCGTTGGAACACTCCCGAGACACTGTGCTTGTATAGCTCATTGTTGATGATGGTGAAGGACTTGCACCTGCGCACGATGGCCCGTGCTTTGGCTTCATCCATTGGCAGTGTCTGGCGCTCGAGGTAGCTTATGTATGGCTCGGTCCAATCGATGCTGTCGGCGGCGAGTGCGACTAAGGTGGAGTCGGGAGCAGGTGGCTCGGCAATGTCCAGCTCGCGGGGTGCGCGCACCGAGGGGTGGCTGAGGATATCCAGGACGACGCCCGGAGGGGGGTGGAGTCGCTTGGACCCAATTCTGGCTAGCGCATCGGCTTCTTCATTCTTGCGCCTGTCGACCCATTCGACAACGTGGCCGGTGAAGCCAGCGCCGGCTTGGTCGACGGCGCGCTTGTATGCGATCATGTTGGCGTCGGTGGCGTCGCAGGTGCCGGAAGTCTGGCTGGCGACTAGGTCGGAATCGCCGAGGCAGCGCAGCCGTGTTGCGCCCATCTCTTTTGCGACTCGCATACCGTGTAGAAGCGCCTCGTATTCGGCCATGTTGTTGGTGCAGGGCTCGAATCTGAGTTGTAGGACGTACTTCACTGTGTCGCCCTTTGGTGATGTGAGGACGACTCCCGCGCCTGCCCCTTCGAGGTTTTTAGAACCGTCGAAGTGCAGTGTCCAGTGTTTAAGGTCCGCGGGGGAGCTTGGCTGCTGGGCCTCTTCCCAGTCGGCGAGGAAGTCGGCGAGTGCCTGAGATTTGATGGCATGGCGCAACTCGTAGGTGATGTTGTGGACGCCGAGCTCGACTGCCCACTTGGCGATCCGGCCAGTTGCGTCGCGGTTGCGGATGATGTCGGCGAGTGGCGTTGAGGCGACTACCTTGATGGGGTGCTCGTGGAAGTAAGGGGCCAGTCGCCTCTGGGCCCTGAGGACTGCGTACACCAGCTTTTGGTAGTGCGGATACCGCTGCTTGGATTCGATTAGAGCTTCGCTGATGTAGTAGACCGGGCGTTGTACCAGTTGCTCCCTTCCCTCTTCCTTCCGTTCGACAACCATGACCGCGCTTATAGCGCGGTTCGACGCGGCGACGTATAGGAGCATAGTCTCTTTTGGCAGCGGGGCTGCGAGGATAGGGGCATTCGAAAGAGCGTGCTGGAGTTCTTCCAGGGCCTGCTGCGCCTCATCTGTCCACCTGAATGATTCCGACTTCTTGAGCAAGCGGTAGAGTGGCATGGCCTTGTCGCCGAGCCGAGGTATGAAGCGACTGAGGGCGGCGACTCGGCCGGCGAGTTTCTGCGCGTCGACTAGGCAGGTCGGCTGCTTGGTGCGCATGACCGCCAGTGTCTTCTCCGGGTTGGGCTCGATGCCTCGTTTGGAGACGACGTAGCCTAGCAGTTGTCCGGACGGAACCCCGAAGGTGCACTTTAAAGGGTTGAGCTTGATCTTGTACCGTCGTAAGTTGGCGAACGTTTCGGCGAGGTCATTGATGAGGTCGGTCTGGTGAGTCGATTTGACCACCACGTCGTCGATGTAGACATGCACATTGCGGCCGATCTGGCTTTCCAGGCAGCTGTTCATGCACCGCTGGTACGTTGCTCCGGCGTTCTTGAGGCCGAAGGTCATGGACGTGTAGCAGTAGGCGCCTAGGGGCGTGATGAATGCTGTCTTCTCTTGGTCTTCCTTGGCCATCTTTATTTGATTGTACCCGGAGTACGCATCAAGGAAGCATAGCGACTCGGACCCAGCGACCGCATCGATAATTTGGTCGATTCGCGGTAGGACGAATGGGTCCTTGGGGCATGCGCTGTTGAGGCTTGTGTAGTCGATACACATTCGCCACGTCTTGTTTTTCTTTAGCACCAGGACTGGGTTTGCCAGCCATTTTGGGTGTTTGATTTCGATGATGAAGCCGGCGGCGAGTAGCCGGTTTACTTCTTCGGCGATTGCGCGTCGCCGTTCTTCTCCTACAGGGCGCATTGCCTGCCTAACGGGTCGCGCGGAGGGATCGACGTGTAATTTGTGCTCAGCAAGTTCTCTCGGGACACCTGGCATGTCAGACGGTTTCCATGCGAAGATATCTAGATTCTCACGGAGGAACTTGATGAGCGCGCTTTCCTATTGGGCGGACAGGCCCGTCCCAATGGTAACTTGCTTACTTGGATCGTTTTCTACAAGATCTACTTGGCGAGTGCCTGTTGCAGGCTTGAAGGTTGCTGCGGACGAGTCGAGCTCGGTTGGCTTCTCCAGGATGGCTGGGTCGTTGCGATCTACTGGATACTTGGCGAGCTCGACGGAGTTGTCTTGTTCGTCGGCGATGACGGCGTCAGCGAGCTTGGCGCTGTCGTCCTCGCATTCCAATGCCATCTCCGGATCGCCGTGGACGGTGATGACGCCTCGAGGCCCTGGCATCTTCATCATGTTGTATGCGTAGTGGGGGGTCGCCATGAAGCGGGCGAACGCCTGTCGGCCGAGTACGCAGTGGTAGGAGCTGCGGAAGTTCACCACCTCGAACGTTATCCGCTCGGTGCGGTAGTTCACGGGCGTGCCGAAGGTGACTGGCAACGTCACCTTGCCGATCGGAAAGGCCTTCCGCCTAGGGACGATGCCGTGGAACGTAACCTTGGTGCTCTCGAGGCGTGAGTCTGGTAAACCAAGCCGCTGGAAGGTTTCGTAGTACATAATGTTGATGGAGCTTCCCCCGTCCATCAGGGTTTTTGGCAGCCAGTAGTCGGCGACCTTGGGCCTGACGACTAGTGCCACTCGACCGGGGTACTCGATGCGAGGAGCGTGATCTTCGCGGCTCCAGGTAATGCTTTGCTCGGACCAGTTAAGCCACCGGGGCACGTCGGACAGAATGACTGCATGTACCGCCACGGCTCTTGCGAGGACCTTCCTGTCCCGCCGGTCGCCGACCCCAGTGAAGGTGTGGAGCGAGCCGGCGCTGCGACCGAAGCCTTCTCCCTTGTGCTGGTCTTGGTCTTTGGCGCGGTCTTTGTGCTGGTTACCGCCGTCGTTTTCCTTGGCGCGGCGTGCCCTTTCTATCTGCTTCAGGGAGTAGCAATTTCCCATCGTGTGATTGGCGGGTTTGCCCTCCTTGCTGTGATAAATGCATGGTGCATCTAGGAGGCTGCGGGCGTCGAAGCGCTTGGGCTGAGGCCGATCCTCCCGTGGTGCGCGAGTGTCGCACCAGAACGATTTTGGCTCGCGCTGCTCGTAATCGGTGGTGGCGACCAGCTCGTTGTGTCCTCCTTCTCCGCGGCGCTTGCCGTTGTTAGACCGGCCGGCGAAGCGGTAGTCGCCACGTCGGGGCTCCGTGTGCGCAGGGCGGCGATTTCGTCGCTGACCGTACTCGTCGTCCGAGTCGACTGTAGGGTCTTCGTCGGCGTAGCGGGTGGCGATGTCGAAGAGCTCGGAGATTGAGATATTATCCCTGCTAACGCGACGGAGCTTGGCGCTTAGTGGTTCGTACCGGCAGCAGCGTCGGAAGCAATAGATTGCCGTGTCCGTGCTGATGCCGCTGGAGGTCGTCCACATGTCCTGCCAGCGCTGCACCCACCGGCGGGTCGACTCGCGCGGGCCTTGGACGCAGCGATCCAGGTCTTCTATGGTTGTGGCACGGGTGTATGCGCTGGCGAAGTGCTGGATGAATGCGGCGCGGGCTTCTTCCCAGGAGTCAATGCTGTTGACGGTGAGGGTGTTGAACCAGTGGCGATTGACGCCGTCCATCATGAGGGGCAGGTAGCGTGCTGCGAGTAGCTCGGAGTGGCCCTGGATCCCCATTGCCATGGCGTACGAGTCGATCCAGACCGTAGGGTCGATATGTGTGTCGTACTTCTCGATGTCGCGGGGTCCTTTGAACCCCACAGGGTACGGCTCGCCTCTGATCATTGGCCCGAAGCAAGCGGGGCCGATTCGAGTGAACGAGCTCTGGCGCGGGGCTTCATCGGCATGGCGGTCGTTCAACCGATTACGCGCCCGCCATTCTTGCTCGTTGACGATGTGGGTTCGGGCGTCGACTGGCTGTCCGTTGGCGGCGACCATCACCCGCGCGGGGCGCGGCTCGATTCGGTTGTTAGACGAGTGGGCCGCGCGCGGTGCTGGCGGCGGGCCGTTGTTGGCGTTGACAATTGCGCGGTTTGCCGCGTCCGACGACGCCGCGCGACTGGCGGATGTGCGCGAATAGAGTCGCCCTTGCGAGTCGGCTGCGGCGTGCTGCTGCTCCAAAGCCTTGGCTACCAAAGCCTTGGCGTGCTAGACAAGGATTGCACCGTCTCCCGTTTCGGGGATTCTTGCGAGGACGGCCTGTGCAGCTGCAACGTTGTCGGCTGGAGACGAGTGCAATGGTAAGCCGTTGGTGTCAACTTCTGCCCGAGGAACTTCTGGTGGTGGCGGTGGGGGTGGCGGAGGTGCTCTGCGCGCCGCTCTATCTGCAGCAGCCCGACTTCCTTCCGGTATGTCAGGGTTCTGGATTCGGGCGACCCGGATTTCTCCGTCTGGGTCATCGAAGTTAAGGCGCGCGCTGGGGAAGTCGTTTGCGCGGGCGCGCTCCATGCGCCGGCGGTTTCGCTGCTAACGATAGTGGGATACGGCTCTCACTTCATCTTGCTCGAGACGAAATTTCTGCCTTTCGGCGAGCTCCTTTTTCCTCTGCTCTTCGAGGGCCGCCCGGTGCGCCTCGATCTCGGTCGCGGTGGCGGTTGCAGGGAGGGGAGTGGTGAAGGCGTCGATTGGGAGCTCTTCTTCACCCCCTGCCATGAAGACTGCGGTCGGGTAGCGGTAGCGTGGGGCCTCGACGGAGTCCGAGTCGGAGTCGCTGCCGAAGAGGGAGAGGATGGAGTCGTCCTCGAAGCCACCTTCGAAGTCGCTTGGGTGGGAGACCAAGGAGATAGAGTCCTTGGCCGACGCCGTGGCAACAGAGCGGGCAGTCGGGGACGCAACGGTGGACCCGGCAACCGACGTTATAGCGATGATGTCGGTGAAGTCGGCGTCGATCGCGGCGATGACGGAGTTGATGGCTGGGACGGTGTCGGCGGAGTCGGCGGCTGGGACGGTGTCGGCGGAGTCGGCGGCTGTCGAGGCAACGGTGGATTTGGCGGTCGGTGCCACGACCGCCGACTCGACATCGTCTTCCAGGGCCGTCTCAGCCTCTGCGTATACCTCGCCGGTGACCGGGCGAGTAGCGGTGAGGAGCTGTCCCGGCGCGAAGGGGTCGTGCGACCGACCGGGGCGAGGCTCAGTGGGGTCGCTGACGCCGGCGAGCCCAACGAAGAGGTTGATGGAGCCGATCGGCACCATCCAGGCGTGCTTGAGAGGCGACGAGGCGGGCCGGTAGGTGCTTGGTTGGATGTGGAAGAAATTGCCGGTGGCGATCATCCTGCCGGAAGCAACCGGCCGCCGCACTGGCGAGTAGGGCCTCGCCGTAACTCGGAGGCTTGATGTCCCATGCCCCACGGTGGGCGCCACTGTCGTGGATGTGACCACGGCAGATGCTACAGGGGGTAGCACTTCGTTGATGTGAGGGGAAGGGAACATCGCCATCTACGGGTCGAGGTGCAAGAGACGCAAGGGTTTTACCCAGGTTCAGCCCCTCCGGAGAGTAAAAGGCCTACGTCCTGCTAGATCTTTATTGCTCAGTGGAGAATTACAATGGGGGGGCTCAGTCGGCGGCTACGCCTAGAGCTTACAGAGGGAGATTAGATCTCGAATAAGGTGTCCTCTAGGGTTTAAGCTCGGGGGTTTATATAGGCACCCCCGATCTAGGGTTACATGGAGATAACTCCGAATCGTATCAGTTGCTACTAATCCGGGATTCGTTAATCCTCTTGCAAGTAATCTTCTTATCCAGTCGCGCAGATCTTCTCCTTGGGATCACGGCCCAGTCGCCTTAGGGCCCAGTCGCTTGGGCGACTGGCGGTCCGCCTGGGCCTCCGTCTTCACGGCGAGTGGGACTGGCGACCCACCCCCTATGGGCATATCCCCATCATGATCCGTTAGATGAACCAACCCCAATTACCGTTATCCCTGTACAAAATATGATCGTTTTATGAAAGTCATTTAGTAACTCGAAGAAATCAGATGTTAATTGTAATGAAGGAGATTTTCCCTGATTCTTCGATTCAAGCAAAATCTCGGGGGCTACTGACATAGGCATCCCCAATGGGCCTACCGAAGATGGTACCCGGGATTTACTGAAGGCCCACGGCCCGAAGTTTATGAAGCCCGGAAGCCCAGTTAAGAGATAGCTTGGAAAGATAGAGTTGTATTAGGAATAATGGCTTGTAACTATTACGGGACGAACTCAAAGAGTCTCCCGGTCTTTGTAACTTGTACATCACGAAACCCGCGGCTCCGCCTCCTATATAAGGGGGAGTCGAGGGAGAAAGAAGGGGTCGATTTCATTGTCAACATAACCCTAGTTTTCTAGCAGTTGAGTACTTTTCCGGCTAAACCCTCGAGATCTACTTGCCCTCTACTTCCTACGAAAACCCTAGTCTACAATCCGTAGGCATTGACAAGTCGATACCTTGTCAATCATCTTCTTCATGACGATCTTCTCTCATGATGATATTCTCCGCCGACATGTGGTGCTTCATCATCTCGCTCGCCATGGTCTTCATGCATGAAACTGCCCCTCAGCAGGTGCTCCTCCAGTTTTCCAGAATCAGGGTTGATCCAGCGCTCGAGTTTGCATGATCGACATAGACATCTTATCTGGCACCTATTGTTCCGAATCATGTCCTCCTTCGCGTCTTTCTTATATCTACTGATTCGAGCGGAACTCATCGAGAGGACCATGGTTGCCTGCCAATGGTATGCATAGAACAGAAAATTAGAACCACAACACCTGCACACACATGCATGGACCGTACCTCTCCTAAAGGTATACATGGAGCGGAAAAATTCGGCATGACCTCTCCTAAAGGTAGGACATATGGGTAGTGCGAAAATGTGCCGAAACGGAAATGAATCAACATTTCGGCAAACATCCATGCACCACACCTGCACACACACAAGCGCTTCACCCGCAACAAGCATCCAAACACACCGATGGCCACACAAGATTGACATGCATATGCATATCTCCTCCAACTACTCACCTTGTAGATTCGATATCGAGACGAGACCGTGATCAATGAGTTGGTGAGGAGGAGAGAGTATGGAGAGCCTTCTCCTCACCACCAATTATGTATCAACCAAAATAAATGCAATTATGTACCAAAGAAAGTGAAAAGTATGGCCAAAATGGGATGAGAGAGAGGGGGGACGAGCTAGATGGAGGAGGAAGAAGAATGGCTTGGGTAGTGTGGTAGGTGGGAGGTTGGAACTTTTCTAGGTCTGTTTCGCTAATTCTGTGGCGCACCGGGGCCAGTGCGCCACAGAAATAAGACATTCTGTGGCGCACCAGCGCCAGTGTGCGCCACAGAATTAAGGTATTCTGTGGCACACTAGCCCCGTTGCGCCATTGAAATAGAGAAACCAATGATTGTGGATGGCAGGGTGTGGGCCCCACACTATTTTTGTGGCACATGTAATTGCGTTGCGCCACAAAAATAAGCTATTTTTTGTGGCGCACCTAGTCTGATGCGCCACAGAAATTGTTTCTGTAGCGCATGAAAAGCTGGTGCGCCACAAAAATAGAATTCATCTATAAGGCTTTTCCTACTAGTGTAACTATCGACATGAAGGACATATCGAGGTTTTGGATTAGGTTGTCTCGTTCGCCTTCGGGTATACCTGTCAGCAGAGACCTTGCTCTTCCCCGATGGCCTCCATGGTTATTTGCCGAACTTCCTGAGTGTCAACTCAAGTTAGCTCTACGCTCGCTGGAAGCATTTGCCGCAGCTTTTCATGCATCGAGTGTTTCTTGTAGCTTTTCTAACTCACATCTAGAGCGGCTGATTTTATATTGATATGCTTGAAGTGCTGCCGGCGAAACTTGTGTAGCCATAGGCTCTATGCCATTCATAGCCCTTTCAGATCTGTCACGTGCTTCCTATGGTAAGCGCACTTTTTCTTGTGGTTCCGGCCCGATGTATTTTCCTCCTGTTCCATGCGTGAGATCTGCGGGATCGATGTAAGGATTGCCCAAATCATTGAAAGCCTCAGATTCCTCGTCAGCTTCACGGCCTGATCCCGTGATTACGCAGATATGATGATATGTTGTGCTTCCATCATACTCAGGATATGTGACACCGTCGGATGAATCGGTGAAGACCTTGTTGTCGACAGAGTTGTTGGTATAGGCGGAGTCAAAGCTGGTGAAGCTCTCCGAGTTGCTTTCTTGAGATAGATTGGTTTCCGTCAACGACACGAAGGTCATGCCACCAAACAGATACTCGAGTGCCCCGCCGTCGGCAAGCTTGATGTAGCGTGGCCACGAAGCTTCTTCATCGCTTGATTCGATAGACGTTGTTGACAACCTCGACAAATCGGATTTGGCTGCCAACGGTTCCAAAAAAATTGGAGCCAAAAAATGGTGTGATCCTTCTTTCCCGAAGAGGAAGCGGAAACTCCCGAACGTCATCTCTGTCGAGTCCTCCAGATGGGCATATGCATGCATGCAGGCAGGATCGTGAGGAACAAAATCGATGAGATCGGGTTGCACTCGTTTACCTCCTTCCATGATGTTGTTTGCTGTCGACGACGATGTTGACGATGCCATCGAGATCAGGACCTTGCGACCTCCAATTCCCACAGACGGCACCAATTGAGAAGGGATTAACTTGTCAATGCCTACGTGTTGTAGACTTAGGATTTCGTAAGAAGTAGAGGGCAAGTAGATCTCGAATGTTTCAGCCAAACAAAGGTGCTCAACTCAATAATATGGTGGCTAGGGTTACAATGATTCAATCCTTTTCTCGTTCCTCGGCTTCCCCTTTATATAGGAGGCGAAGCTGAGGCCTTTCCGTGTCGTACAAGTTACAAATTATCGAGGCGTGTTGGGCCTTTCCTATATTTATACTGGTTTCCTATTACAACTCTATTTTCCTAACTCGTTGATCCTTAGCCTCCTAGGTCTCCAAAGATTCGAATCCACGGACTTCATGCTTCTTTATAGAGCCAGGGTACTTTATTCGGCATGCCTGCTAGGCATACCTATGTGACTGAGAAATGAGCAGAGAGAAGAGAGGGGGAAGCTTACCATGCGCGTGGAAGTAGAAGCCATGACATGGCAAGGCAATGCTCGCGCGGCCGCAGCAGCTAGAAGTCCAGGGAGGTCGTCGGTGTTACGCTTGCGAGTTCATCCCCACCGCAAGCACAACACGCTAGAGACGAAGGCACAGGTGACGCCACAGCATCACCCGCGCCAGGTCCATCTCCAGGCACACGAGAGCGTCAATAGCGGCGGCCTCATCCCGCCGGAGACCACAGATCGACGCAGGATCGACGAAGCCGACCAGTCTCCAGATCTAGCACGGAGGCAATCTAGAGAAGGAGGTGGCGAGCGATGAATCTACGCGGATGGTAAGGAGGAGCGTCACGAGAGGAGTCGAACGCGATTGGTGGTGAGGTCAGGCGAGGTCGGAGTGAGCCGGAGCGTGGCGGCGACCGCAACGGTGACGCCATCGCCATAGCGCGTTAGGGTTAGGGTTAGAACGCTTGAGAGAGTGAGAGAGAGAGTGACCGACTCGGTTGGTTTGGACTGAACCGGTCTAGCTCAACCCTGGTGGGCTCATCAATGGGCCCAAAGGGGTATTTTAGACTTTTCCATTAGGATTTAAATCAATTCAAATTTAAATTCAAATCTTTCACTTAAAAAATTGCAAATAAATCCAGGATAACTCCAAAAATTCAAGAAAAATAAGAATAATTCATAAAAATTATTCCTTAACCAAAATAAAATATGAAATGCAATGAACAATGCAAATTTTAATTTTAGAATTTTTTGATGAATTCCAAATTGGAATTTAAAATTAGAAATTTTTCTTTGAAATAAAAATCAAGGAAAATTCCAAATGGCTTTAAATATTTTCTAAATCCAATATTTTCACAAAGAGAAAATTCTATTATTCCAAATCATTTTCTTTTGAGGTAAATATTTCCAAAAGGAAAATTCTATTATTTCAAATATTTTCTTTTCAAGTAAATATTTTCAAAAGGAAATTCTGTTATTCCAAATCCTTTCTTATTAAATATTTTTTAAGGAATAAATATTCCAATAATACTTTAATCACACATATCTTAATAAATATTCAGGGGAAAGGAATTCAACCAAAAACAAATCCATCATGCATATATCATTTGGATTTTATAACATTGTCCTTATCAGACAATGATGCTTCTTTTCAGAACCTGAGGTCCAGGTTTGATCCTAACCTTCGAACTGCACTATCTCGTAGTCTCCAGGCAAGTTCACTTTTTTCTCATGTCATATTGATTATTTTCTATACTTATCACTCCTACATTGAAAAGCAATATACTTATCACTCCTACATTGAAAATAAAATTTTACTTTTACAATTATGAATGTGACTATGTGGTGAGCAATGTAACCATGGTATGTGTTGCTGGTGGTGGCTCCATTGCAAGGGTTCTACTCATCTAGGACTAATCACCAATGTTGTCCATTGATTCTAGCATCGTACATATCGCGTTAACCATGAGATCTATAATGGCTCTAGGGAAGTCAGATGTATCTTTTTCCTTGTGCGTACCAACGGACTTGATAGAGTCTAGCTAGGTGTTGCGATAACACTGCTGTGGTTGGGAAATCCCTTAAATCCCCATCCTTGAGGATGAGTGCGTTCTATCGTGTATGATGGATTGTCCATAGTACATCGGGGGAAGTCTACCGGGGATGTACGGATGGACAAAAGGGAGGGTATGCATGGTCACAGAGAAGGCAGTGATTGGCTTGGTTCTTATACTGGGCCTCACGCCAAGGAAGTGTGGACGGGATAGTACGCCCGGTAGGCAACAAGGATAAGTTCTCTTATGGGAAAAGTAACGCAACTCTACAGAGTGTATCAAATTGTGGATGTCACTCCCTGTTCCGGGAAGGGAACTACGAACGCGGCCGGAAAGGAACTTCGTGAAGTTCTGGTCAACCTGTGAAGACTGGCGGGCATAGTTTTCAGAATAAAATAAACCTGTTGAAGAAATGTTTGCGAAACGTGCATTGACCTGAGATTTTCTGATCAATGGTCATAGCTAGTGCATCAAACTTATTTTCTCTTTTGAACTTGCTGAGTACCTCTGTACTCACTTTCTTTCGACACCCTTACTAGACTGTGATCATGAAGACGAGGCCTGCACCGGAGCACCAGAAAGGGGACTATGAGTTGGTCTATGAAGAGCCTGACCTTTTAGGAGGAGTTGAAGGTGTGGACTATGGGATAGTCTACAGAGCAGATGATGCAGAGGCGGAGGAGTAGAGTCTTACCTTAGAAATCTCGGAGCCGAGCAACGTAGTGACTTTCCTAAATAAGTTGTTGAGCTCGTCATGTCTATTTAGTTTTAGTTGTAATGATACTTAAGTATGATCGTAGGACGTTCTCATCGGACCTATCAGAATACCAGACACATGCTTGTAATATAATATATGGAGTGTTATGACCTGCAATGTTTCTATTGTACCACTCTGAGGGATGTGATATTTGTGAAGAATCCCCTTCATGAATGTCATATCAATGACTTGTAGACTACAACATGCAGTGGTATGCTGGATCACCGCACCGAAGCCATCTCTTTGGTCTTGCTCATCTCCCTCACCAGAGCCATCTCCTCGGTTTTGCTCATCTCCCTCACCGGATTGGTTCAGATAAAGCGAGGTGACATCTTCATCATCACGGATAATGTCATCGACGATGTATTTTCTAGGTCTCTACCATGTTCCATAGTTTCTGCAAAGACTTACAAGTTATTGTAATGGTATAAACACAGCGAAGCAGTAATAAGGATAATGCTCAAAACATGATCAAGATTGGAGTTACACATATATAGCTTCAATTAAAGATAATGCTCAAAACATGATCAAAGATTCGAGTTACACATATAGCTCGGGTCCATTTTCTATTTAACCCTAATACATCACAAGACTCAACGTCGACACGAACCGGTTCGTGACACGAACTCGGGTGAGCTCAATTTATAGGCTAGGGGGCTTTAGCACCGGTTCGTGTCATGAACCGGTGCTAATGTTAAAGGTTTAGCGTCTGCCATGCGATCTGACGACAACCCTTTAGCACCGGTTTGTGTCACGAACCGATGCTAAAGGTCCCGCACGAACCGGTTCTAAAGCTCTGCTGGTCCGCTACGATGTCCTGGCTGCACGAACCGGTGCTAATGCACCCTTTAGTCTAGGTTCGTAGCACAACCGGTGCTAATGCTCTTTGGAGCTAAAAGAAATATATATTAGTCATGTTTTCTACTAGTGCACATGCAGGTCGTATCATGCTCTAGTAGCTAGCTTTGCTTCTTTTGTCCATGCACTGATCGTGCATGCATGTTTTGTTTCAGTAATACATAATTTTATGGGAGAAAATGAAAGAAAATAAAGCCAAATCAGCATGCATGCAGGCACGCAAACATGCCCTTTAGCTTTGTCAAAAGCAGTCACATGGATATATATATATACAGCAGTCACATGTACATGGATATACATGGAGATAGCTAGTGCTTCTTTTCTCATACCCAGATTTCGTTTTATTTGAAATATTATAGAACTGGGTTAATTAAGATAAGCCAGGTTTACTTACAAACAAAGAAACACTATTTTTTGCATGTGTGCGCACCCAATATTTGAGTTTTCTCGAATGTGCATCGTGCATCAATCCAACAAAAATTTTCAAGTTTCTTATCTACATTAGCTAGTTAGTATGATGAAATTATTGCATGTGACTTTTATGATGCTAACATATTCCTTAACGACGAAGCAATAACAATATAGTAATTTAATTAGGGTAGCTGGCTAGCTAGCATGTGCGTGCAAGAACTGACAAAAGCAGACAAATCACTTCATTGTGATGGGTCCATGGCTCCATGCACTTCTTTTTTCATACGGATCAGTGCATATCTTATACTAGATGATACCCCGCGCGTTGCTGCGGAAATTTGCGGTGGGTTTTATAAACCTATAGGGCAATGAAATATGGAACTCCAATGTTCGGGAAATTATAGTATGTCGAACCACTCATATAGAGATTTTATTAATAGAAGAAATTATAAATTCAGAGCAGAAAGTAACTAAATTGAGATTGACAGATATATCTTGGTTAAACATGACACAATATCAGATTGAAACCCGTGTACACAGCTGATACGACCATTTGTTCAAGAACCTCCGCTGGCTATTTTTCTTGATTACCAATCATATTACAAATGTAAGACGAGGCAAGGAGGAGAAATGTAGAACGGTGGATAGACTCTGAATAGCTTACACAACATAAAGTGTGCCGCTACAATGAATATCAATTACCATAAATATACAGATTTACATATGGAATTTTTTTCACACTGTTGGATCCGCTCCATGAGGAAGCCACAAATGTCATATCAGGTGGATAAGCTGCACATGAAGCAAAAAATAGCATACTTTAACAATAATATCCTACAGATATTAAAACTTATGTGTACAAACTTATGTGTACAATAATTCAAAGTAGATGACGTGGTTTATTATCAAAAAAAATATTAAAACTTATGTGTACAAATTTTGATCAATATATTAGAACCCATACGTACGTGAAATGTTGATCAAAATATTGGAAAATTTATGTTTTGCTGCTCGAGGTCCTGCGTGGTAGATCTACAGCTAGGGGAAAGGGGGCAAAGATATACCTGATCTGCTAATTGATAAAAAAATGCATGCCTTATGATCTCTGATCCAGCTTGTAATCCATGGGGATGCAACGTATGTATTTCCAAAAATACGATAATTATACATACATAAAAATTAGGAGGAGGCACACCTTGATTATTTACTGCAACTGAATCTACCGTGCATGAGCATCAATTTTAGAGAACTAAACCTTCCTGTATGTGCTAGCAGCTAGCTTGATCACTGAAAGAAAGAACACAATTTTCTGCGATTAAAAATGAACCTTAGTTTCAGTGCAGAGGTTACATGAAGCATACAGATGAGAGACATAGAAAAATAATCAACAGACCAGCTGCAGGGTGTTGTGGCGCTGGAGGTAAAGACCAGAGGGAAATTGTGATGTTGAGAATCTGGACTAACCTGCTACGGTGAGGGGACTAAAATGGGGCTTGACGACGGTCCAGGGCTCTTGCTTCCCAGATTCGTCCTACTTATCCGATGTGCCCGGCCGACCGGGCATCCTATCCAGCACATTGGCTTCCTGAAGGCAAAACCTAAAGGATCAAAATTTAAGTTCATGGAGGTAAGAGATCTCAAAGGGAAGGTGGAGAAGAGGATAGGATGACTCACCGCTGGTTGTTGAGATTTTTATAGGAGGAGCTCCACTATTTAATGGTTAGTCTTAAGTGGAGAAGATGAAAACGAAGGAGAAAATCAATCTTCTGATTTATTCCGTGAGTAACTAAGAGAGATAAAGTGGAAGGCTAATGAATGGAGAAGACGAAGTGGAAGGGACACTTTTATTTTTTGTGACAGCGAGCGACATGGAGGGAATTTATAGATAGAAGATTAGGAAACAGAAACATCAATGGATGAATTGGACAATTATTTAGGAAGTAATATTTGTTTGGCTGAGGTGGCACTTTTATGACACATGGCAAGCTAGGATTGCTTAAATATGCTTGATGAGGTGGATAGGCTACATGTAAAGAGAAATGGGATCACCTATTAAGAATAGAAAGATTATGTTGCATGCATGCATGTGTACATGCAACATACATTTCTGCGTGTCTGGAGCTAATTATCTCAAGTGTCTACTCTAAGCATGCATGAATGTATTAGGCTCACTTCAAGGTTAAACAAAACCCTAGATTTTTTTTAGATTTTTTTAAATTTGAAATATAAATTATGAGTGTTTGAATATAAATTATGAGTGTTTGAACAAAACCCTATATGCCTTTTTATATCGTGAAACGTTATGAATATTCTCTAGCCATTGAAATGATCAACATAATATATTCGGGAATTAATCCTATGCATAGGGGGATGCACTGGAGGGTGGGCACCATAAGGAAAAATCACGCTAGCCCATATGTGATACAGATTTGTCTAACCCAGAAACGATTATGATGTGCAATATTTTCTCGATTAGAAGCACCGATGTATCTTAGTCATGGATTTTCTTCACATAATCTCGACAACTGCGACCGTAAATTGCTAACATCCAGCTGCCAGCGGGTCGTTGATCAAAGCCGAGACACCGCTGACAGTCTAACACTGCCTCCACAAAGCAAAACACGAATACTAAACTCTGTGGCTCTATGTAACCCCCAAGAATGTATCAGGCTGTTGCTAAGTAACACGGCCCAAGCATCTACCTAGGAAGCGGCCTACCTAGCCTAATTGAAGAATAGCTTGTGCCTTTCAGCTTTAGACGAGGGTTTCTCTCTATTCCAGCGATCTTAATCGCTAGTATTAAGCTCGCTAGCCTTCATGTTCATGGCGGCACTGAGCCTGGGCACGTGCCCAGGGTGCCCATACGGTAAATCCGCCCCTGTGGGGATGCACATGCCCAAACATCCGGACCGTCGATGTAGCATTTCTACCGACAGTAACAATGTAACCCACATATTTCTGAAGTGTTAGCTGAGCATTTTTGTGTGCATGTCTCGAGTATACGCTTGTGTGTTCTCTTATGTGAGTGCGCGTGTCTGATCGAGGGATGGCATCATCTGTTCATCTTTTTTATGATTACATGATCGTTGATCTAGAATATGTTCTTACAAATATCCTATCTCTAGTAGTATAAATTAACAATTCTCACAAAAACATGCATGATAAATAGTCTACTTTTAAACTTCCGTGCTAAATATCCAGTTTCTAGAAATTCCATCCTTGTGTGTGGCGCTCAACAGAAGATGAAGATTCAATCACTACTTCAGATTTTGGGAATGAACTAGAAATCTACACACAATTGAAAGGAATATGATTAACTAAACACACAGCACGACATACATCACATTTTGCATGTATATCACAAATTTGTAACGAGAGTGGATTTTGTACACCCACACGTGTGGGTGTTTCTATCACCGTCAATTGTGCTTTTTGTATACCCACGCATGGGTGTGGGTCTTTCTGTCATCGTACATTTATTCCTCGAGATTTGTGCCCACCATTGTAAATGAAAAGATTTATTTCTCTCTTCTCATTTTATCCGAATCTCAAAACACAATGGACGGTGATAGAAACACTCAGACCCATGCGTGGGTGTACAAAATCCACTCTCATTTGTAAAGTAGTCACCAAAATAACTCACAAATGACAACATTGGAACATAAATATGGGTTACATACATTAGAACAACAAAAAAATGTTAAAATGAACGCCATGGATATATATCTGCTGATTTTGATTGGTCGAAGCAGTGCTGTTAGGCGTAGGCGGTGTAGTTGGAGCGGAAGGAGGCGAGTGCTTTGCCAGCTCCGCCCCTGATGATATACTGGTGGTACACCATAGCTATGGTGGCTCCGACGAAGGGCCCCACCCAGAAGATCCACTGGTCATCCCACGCCTTCTTGCTGTTGTACACGACGGCGGGCCCGAAACTTCTGGCGGGGTTGATGCCAGTGCCGGTGATGGGGATCGTGGCAAGGTGTACCATGAGCACCGCGAACCCAATGGGCAGCGGCGCCAGCACGGGCACATGAGAGTCCCTAGCCTTGCGCTTCGGGTCGGTGGCGGAGAACACAGTGTACACCAGCACGAAGGTGCCGACGATCTCGGCGGTTAGCCCGGCCCCCTTGGAGTACCCCGGGGCCAGCTCGTTGGCGCCGCCGCCATAGCGTGCGTACTGCGAGCCGTGTACGGACTTGACGAGTCCGGCGCCGCACACCGCGCCGAGGCACTGCGCTACCATGTAGAGAAGTGCTCTGGGAAGCGAGACCTTGCGCGCAAGGAGGAGGCCGAAGGTGACGGCAGGGTTGATGTGGCCGCCGGAGATGCCGGCAGTGCAGTAGACGAGGATGAAGATCATGCCGCCGAAGGACCAGGCGATGCCGAGGATCCCTGCGCCGCCACAGATGGCGCCCTCGGACTGGCGTTTGTGGCCGATGACGGTGGCCACGGTGACGTAGATGAAGAGGAGCGTGGTGGTGAACTCGGCGATGACGGCACGGTAGAGGGACCACTTTCCCAGCTCGCCGGCGTCCAGTAGCGGCGCAGGAGGTGGGTCGCGATAGTCCTTGTTGGCGATGGCAGTGTTGCCGTTGCCGATTGCATGATCCGGCAGCATGCTGCTGGGCGCCATGTGATCAGGTGATGGACGCTTGCTCGATGTTGATCAATCTAGCTTAGCTAGCTAGGTGCATGTATATGTGTATATATATAGACAACCAGCTATGCTATGCATGCCGTAGCAGCGTGTTATGTTTATCGGTCCAAGTATGCACTTATCTCACCCCATCTTCCTTATATAAAGTAAAGTAGCAATCCAACCACGGACGCGGTGTATTTGCTTTAAGGAGCATATGCTAGTTCCCGATTTTGAAAATGGCTTTTAAACATATTTTAGAAAGTTCAAAAAATCCGCCAAAAAATGTCGCATATACATCTTAATGTTTTATGTGCTCACGAAGTTGTTTCACAAAAAAATTAGTATTCATTGTGTCATGTGTAAAATGATAAATTTCGGTGCTAAAAATAGCTCTTCACAAGGACATTTTCTTGTCTTTTTTACACATCACATGAAAATATCAATTTTCTGCGAAACTTGGCGTGAGCATATAGAATGTCGACATGTACGCACGAAATTTTTGTTCAGATTTTTTTTTTTTGAAATTTTAAAATGTATTTTCTGATAGCAGGAGCATATACACCCTAGATTAAAATTGGATTTCCGTCCAACTACCCGGCCAGTTATTTACTGAGTGTGGACTCGATCTTCCGGACAGAGGCAGATATCCAGTCGTGGACCAACTTTATTATCAGGAAGGCTACATTTTAGCTATGTATAGTGCGGTGCAATGTTCCTTGAACAACGGATTAGCGGGACAATGGTTTGTCGTCCTTTAACAAATACTTTTCTCTATGTGTTATGTTTTCACTTCAGAGTATAAAACAAGTTTCGCTCCAGGCAATTTAGCAACCACAAACTGAGTCTCTCTCTCAAAAAAAAAAGCAACCACAAACTGAGCGATAATCGCTCTTTGTTTCTTCGACGTGAGTCCTAGAATCAGTTCCGCTAAAACTTATCAACATGCTAGACTAGCTATATGGATATTGTTAAATTTATTTTCATACATCGTGTGATAGAATTCTACCTTTACATCCTAATGTAATGTTTGTGTTTGTGGCCGTCTCTAGGTGTGTTCGCCTGGTTGGGGTAGACGATGATTCACGGTGCGTTCTTTTCATGGCCATCGTTAAAATAGTGTGTGAGGCGGTGATGAGTTTGCGACTGGTGCATTATAGTGAACATGACATTATGTTGGATGTGTAAATCCTTGATGTCTCAACTTACTCATGACATTATGTTGTTACAAAGGATGGGGCAATTGGTATATTCTTGGTATTAAATATCCCCTTTATCAGAAAAAGGTAGCAAATAGTTGTGAAAGTACATCTCAAATGTTTATATATTTAACCTCACCTAGTGCTACCCCGAAGAGTGTGTTCCTTATAAAAGTCACTTTTATTCCCACGAAAAAGGGATATAACGTCTCTTTTCTTTTTATATAGGAATGTAAAGTGAGGCAAGTAAGAGAAAAGCGGAAGCCCCGTAGAGACTCAAATTAAGAAGCTCATTAGTTAAAATTAACTGTTGTTAATATTTTTAACATTTTAAGTTGGTGTCAATTTGGTATGTTTGATTGGTTTGTTGATCGGAAGATATGTTCATCAATACCAAAATCTCTAGGTCATGAGACAAATACACACGAGGTGTCCAAGCGAGAGCAGAACAGTAGCAACCTTTACAGAAAGAGCTTTTAGACATGCAGGAATGCACGGTGCATGCATGAATGAACATAATCGATTGAATTACGTGCATGTCGAAAAGTGATGGTGGCTTTGTCACTTCCTTCATGCATGTCCATGCTAGCTAGTCAGCTACTATCTTAATTAACTTATATATCGGCAATGCTTCTTCATTAAGGAAAATGTATGTGATGTCATGAGACTAGCTGGTCTAGAATGGATTAACTTTAATTCAATTGTTTGTTATGCAGCACATGCAGGAACTAATAAACATTCCGGCCTATATTGGGTGCCTACACATGCACATACATATATCACAACCAAACAAAATAAAAGGTTCCTTCTTCATTGGTAAGTAATCCAGCACGTATGTACAGTGTGTCTTAATAATTAATTTAGATCCGTATAATTAGGATGAAACAATTTGCGAATGTAAGGGCATGTACAATGGTAGTATATTAGCAGTGCCACGTAGGATAAATGTTGATGTGGAGAAAAGAGAAAGATGAAAAAAGACTTTGTATTCTCTTAGTTAAGAGATGATCTCTTAGTACAGTCTCTCTCACGGCATATTTAGGATGTCTCGTTACAAAATATAAGACAGAAAATAACTCATTGTACATCATGTTTTATTGTTATATCTATAATACGTGGTAGGATTAAGATAAGACGGTCTTATAATCATTGCACATGCCCTAAGGTACCAGGTTTTGCGGTTAAGGCGATGTACCCCTCCAGGGTCGCACTTCATGTTTGTATAGACGATTACCAAACCATCAGGACGATATTACAGAGTTGTTACAACAGTGAGATTTACTATAACTACCGTGATCATCACGTGTTACAACTTGTCATACAAGACTTACAATGGTCAGATAGTATCCTAACTGACGTGCTAACTAACATTGCTAACACTCCCCCTCAAGCCTAACTTTTCTAAGTTAAGATGACAAACTCCCCCAATTCCTTGTCCTCATCCTCAATTAGGTGCTTTGGAGTTGTCTCCTCTCCCTACACCGGTCCAGAGTAAATAAGAGCAAAACTGGATGAATCAAAACAAGTGAGCAGAATAATAATGAAAAAAAACTTACGACCTAATGGTTTAGACCATGCTGAACGGATCATCGACATAAGGTGAGGATGGAGGAGCCGACCTCTGAGGTGTCATAAGTTTCAGCTGCGTTTACCTGAAGATTCAGAGTCACCTTCATCCTCGGATCATTTCCTCTTTACCTTGGCTTCCCCGTTCCCGTGTGAAGTCACCGATGGAAGAGAAGTGACGGTGCGTGAAGCCTCAGAAGAACAGTCTTCATCACCTCCCTCAGCCTCTCGAGTAGCCGTGGTGTCGGCTGCCTTGCTCTCTGTGGCAGCGACAACCTCGTGTACATTCCCACCCTCAGGGTGAGGTAGGAGAGAAGAAATGAAGGAGTGGCCCCGAGATGTCAATAATAAGAAGCAATAAGAGAACAAATGCAAGCAACATCAGAATAATAGACAAGACAGTAAAATAGGAGGAGAGTAAACTAACAAGAGGTGTCAATGCCTAGGAAACATTCACAGAGTGTGATAAAGCACGCAATGTGGAGGTTAGAGTTGGGTGTGAGTTGATGCAGCTCCACACCATTAAATGACAGAAGACCACGAAGAAATTTGTGGCCAGCGTGGTGGTGGCTTTATGTTTTGTCCATGTGTTGAATGTCGGAATGAGAAGTATCACAGTTCCTCAAGAGTCATTCAGAGACACATGCTTCACTCCGGCTTCATGTCTTAGCCACAATGTTTGGACCAAGCACGGAGAAAGAGGGGTTATGATGGAAGACGGCGACGAAGAAGAGAACGATGATGACAACTACCGATCTATGTTCCCTGAGTACGCTGATACCGCAATGGAAGATAATGAAGCAGAAGGTCAGGGTGAAGAACGGGCACCAGATGAGCCCGCTGATGATCTTGATCGGGTTATTTTTGATGCACGATGAGGCTGCGATACAGAAAAGGAGAGGTTGCAGTTTGAGCAGATGTTACAGGACCACAATAAATTGTTGTACCCAACTTGTGAAGATCACCAGAAGAAGCTGGGTAGCACACTGGAATTGCTGATCTGGAAGGTAGATGCCGGTGTGACTGACTTGTCATTTGAAAAGTTGATGGTACTACTGAAGAAGATGCTTCCAAGAAAGAACGAATTGCCCGCCAGCACGTACGAAGTAAAGAAGCTTATGTGTCGTCTAGGATTAGACGCGCAGAAGATACGTGCATGCCCTAATGATTGCATCTTGTACCGTGGTGAGAAGTACGATAATATGGATAAATGTCCAGTATGCACTGCATTGCGGTATAAGAACAGAAAAATGACCATGGTGATATTGAGGGCGAGCCACCCAAGAAGAGGGTTCCTGCCAAGGTGATGAGGTATATATGCTCATGTAATATCACAGTTGAAATGTCTGTTAAAAAACAAAGAGCATGCCAAGTTGTTGCGATGACACATGGAAGACCGTATGAAAGACGACAAGTTGAGGCACCCTGCTCATGGTCAAAAGTGGAGAAAATAACAAGAGAGAGAGTTCCCAGACTTTGCAGGTGACGCAAGGAACTTATGGTTTGGTCTAAGGACAGATGGCATGAATCCTTTTGGGGAGCACAGCTGCAGTCACATCACCTGGCCCGTAACTCTATGTATCTACAACCTTCCTTCTTGGTTGTTCATGAAGCGGAAGTTCATTATGATGTCAGTGCTCATTTAAGGTCTGAAGCAACCCAGCAACGATATTGATGTGTACCTAAGGCTAGTAGTTGATGAACTTTTACAGTTATGAGTCAAACCAGGTGTACGTGTGTGGGATGAGCACAAACAAGAGGAAATTTCACCTACAATCGTTTCTTTTCGTAACCATCAATGATTGGCATGCTCTTAGTAATATTTTAGGACAGTCAAACAAGGGATACAATGCAAGAACGCAATGTTTGGATCAGACCGAAAGTATATATTTGGACAAATATAGGAAGAATGTGTACACGTACAATCGTTGCACACACATTATTAAAGGTACATGCCTTTGCGCACAAAGTGCATGTGTGTGTTGTTGGCCACCAACGAGAGAGAGAGAGACGAGAGAGCGATTGAAATCCCCAAATTAAACACATATATATGCATGCATGGTTAGGCCATGCATGCATATTAATTATATATATATATATATATTGTGAGGCAAATTAATTAAAGTGTGTTTTCATTTCAGACCTTGTCAAATTTCAAGTTAATTAATTTAATTATCAGTACTAATTATATAATTAATGAATCCCAATAATGTATATATATATGATGGATATAGGCCATACATATTAATTGGGGTTAATCTAGGGTTTACTAGCTATATATAGAGAAGGGTTTTATTAGATCGGGTTATTAGCTTGGGGTTATGTGTTTTAACGATGGTTTGATTAGCTAAGGTTAGTTTTATATATATGGTTTAGGGTTTAGGGTTAATGGCACATATATTTAGAGGACCGCGAGGAACCCTGGACTGCTTGATGCGCAATTAAGGGTCGTCGTTGGCCTATAGCTAGCTATATAGGGTTTTATGGTTTATTTAGAAGGTTTATGTGTTAGGGTTAATTATAACTTGTTGTGAATTAAAATACAACTTTTTTATTAGTGTGCTACACAATTAATCAAAACTCTAGCTAGATCGATCGAGTGTACATAGACATGCACTATTAGAGGCACCCGCCTTTGCGCATAAAGTGCAAGCATAATGTGTGTCATTGCTGGCCACCTATCGATAAAGAGAGAGATAGAGAGAGATTATTGAAATCGCCAAGAATGTTCAAATATATATATATATAAATATATGCATGCATGGTAGGCCATGCATGCACACTAATTATATATATATTGTGAGGCAACTTAATCAAAGTGTGTGTTTTCATTCGAGAACTTGTCAATATTCAAGTTTATTAATTTATCAGCGCTAATTATATAATTAATTAATGAATATCAGGGATGTTCGATCATACATGATCGATATAGGCCATATATATTAATTGGGGTTAATCTAGGGTTTGCTAGCTAGCTATATATATATAGAGCATGTTTTTATTAGATCGGGTTATAGCTAGTATAGTTTGGGGTTATGTGTTTTAATTAAGTAGCCAGGGTTTGATTAGCTAGGACGGGTTAGTTATATATATGGTTTAGTTAGGGTTAATGTCACACTTAATTTAGAGGACCGCCCCTGGCCTGCGTGATGTGCAATTAAGTATCGTTTGCAGCCTATATAGCTAGCTAGGGTTTAGGGTTTATAGGGTTTAGGGTTTAGGGATTAGGGTTAGGGTTTAGGGATTAGGGTTAGGATTTAGGGTTAGGGTCTAGGGTCGTTAGGGTTAGGGTTGTTAGGGTTAGGGTTAGCTAGGGGCTAGGGTTTAGGGTTTAGTGTTTAGGGTCTAGGGGTTATGTGTTTTAAGTATGGGTTAGGGTTAGGGTTTAGGGTCTAGGGTGTAGTGTTTAGGGTGTTAGGGTGTTCAGGGTTTAGGGATTATGGTTTTAGGGTTTAAGGTTTATGGATCATCGATCGAGTGCGCACACACATTTTTAGAGGCATCCACGCCTTTGCGCATAAAGTGCATGCGTATATATGTGTGTGTTTTTTGGCTAGCAATGATATATAGATCGAGAGAGAGAGAGAGAGATTCAAATCCCCAAGAATATGTTCAAATATATATTCAAATATATGTATGAATGCATGGTAGGCCATGCATGCACACTAATTATATATATATTGTGAGGCAACTTAATCAAATGTACGTGTTTCATTCGAGAACTTGTCAAAATTCAAGTTAATTAATTTATCAGGGCTAATTAGTTGGCTACCTGCTTGATGCACAATTAAGTGTCGTTGGCCTATATATAGTGTTTAATTAGGGTTTAGGGTTTAGGGTTAGCTAGGGTTTAGGGTTAGGGTTAGGGTTAGGGATAGGGTTTAGGGTCTAGGGTCTAGGGTTTAGTGTTTAGTGTTTAGGGTTTTTAGGGTGTTTAGGGTTTAGGGATTAGGGATTAGGGTTTTAGGGTTTAAGATTTAGGGATCATCGATCGAGTGCGCACACACATTATTAGAGGAACCCGCGCCTTTTTGCGCATAAAGTGCATGCGTATATAAGTGTGTTTTTTGCCACCAACGATATATAGAGATCGAGAGAGAGAGATTTAAATATATCCAATAATATGTTCAAATATATATTAAAATATATGCGCGAATGCAATGGTAGGCCATGCATGCACACTAATTTTATATGTATTATGAGGCAACTTAATCAAATGTGTTTTCATTCGAGAGAACTTGTCAAAATTCAAGATAATTAATTTATCATCGATAATTATATAATTAATTAATGAATCTCAGGGAGATGTTATTCAACATGATCGATATAGGCCATATATATATTAATTGGTGTTAATCTACGGTTTCCTAGCTAGCTGCTATATATAGAGCATGTTTTTATTAGATCGGGTTATAGTTAGTATAGTTTGGGCTTATGTGTTTTAATTAAGTAGGGTTTGATTAGCTAGGGTTAGTTATATATATATGGTTTAGGGTTAATGCATGGCACGTTTAATTTACTTAGAGGACCGTGAGGCACCCCTGGCCCGCTTGATGCACAATTAAGTGTCGTTGGCCTATATATAGGATTTAATTAGGGTTTAGGGTTTAGGGTTAGCTAGGGTTTAGGGTTAGGGTTTAGGGTTTAGTGTTTAGGGTGTTTAGGGTTTATGGTTTAGGGATTAGGCCGAGATTAGGGTTTTAGGGTTTAAGGTTAAGGGATCATCGATCGATCGAGTGCGCACACACATTATTAGAGGCACCCGCGCCATTGCGTGTAAAGTGCATGCATATATATGTGTGTTTTTTGACCACCGACGATATATAGATCGAGAGAGAGAGAGAGCGAGAGATATTGAAATCCCCAAGAATATGTTCACATATATATTAAAATATATGCATGAATGCATGGTAGGCCATGCATGCACACTGATTATATACATATATATATATATATATTGTGAGGCAACTTAATCAAATGTACGTGTTTTCATTCGAGAATGTGTCAAAATTCAAGTTATTTAATTTATCAACGCTAATTAGTTGGTCGCCTGCTTGATGCACAATTAAGCGTCGTTGGCCTATATATAGGGTTTAATTAGGGTTTAGGGTTAGGGTTAGGGTTAGGGTTTAGGGTCTAGGATTTAGGGTTTAGTGTTTAGGGTGTTTAGGGTTTAGGGATTAGGGATTAGGGTTTTAGGATTTTATGGTTTAAGATTTAGGGATCATCGATCGAGTGCGCACACACATTATTAGAGGCACCCGCGCCTTTGCGCATAAAGTGCATGCATATATATGTGTGTTTTTGGCCACCAACGATATATAGATCGAGAGAGAGAGAGAGATTGAAATCCCCAAGAATATGTTCAAATATATATTAAAATATATGCATGAATGCATGGTAGGCCATGCATGCACACTAATTATATATATATATATTATGAGGCAACTTAATCAAATGTCTTTTCATTCGAGAGAACTTGTCAAAATTCAAGTTAATTAATTTATCAACGCTAATTAGTTGGTCGCTTGCTTGATGCGCAATTAAGCGTCGTTGGCCTATATATAGGTTTTAATTAGGGTTTGGGTTATCTAGGGTTTAGGGTTAGGGTTAGGGTCTAGGATTTAGGGTTTAGTGTTTACGGTTTAGGTTTTAGGAATTAGGGATTAGGGTTTTATGGTTTAAGGTTTAGGGATCGTCGATCGAGTGCGCACGCACATTATTAGAGGCACCCGTGCCTTTGTGCATTAAGTGCATGCGTATATATGTGTGTTTTTTGGCCACCAACGATATATAGATCGAGAGAGAGAGATTGAAATCCCCAAGAATATGTTCAAATATATATTAAAATATATGCACGAATGCATGGCAGGCCATGCATGCACACTAATTATAAATATATATTATAAGGCAACTTAATGAAATGTTTTTTCATTCAAGAGAACTTGTCAAAATTCAAGTTAATTAATTTATCAGCGCTAATTAGTTGGCCGCCTGCTTGATGCGCAATTAAGTGTCATTGGCCTATATGTAGGGTTTAATTAGGGTTTAGGGTTTACGGTTAGCTAGGGTTTAGGGTTAGCGTTAGGGTTAGGGTTTAGGGTTTAGTGTTTAGGGTGTTTAGGGTTTAGGGATTAGGGTGTTAGGGTTTTAGGGTTTAAGGTTTAGGGATCATCGATCGAGTGCGCACATACATCATTAGAGGCACCCGCGCCTTTGCGCATAAAGTGCATGCATATATATGTGTGTTTTTTGGCCACCAATGATATATAGATGATCGAGAGAGAGAGAGAGAGAGATTGAAATCCCCAAGAATATGTTCAAATATATATTAAAATATATGCACGAATGCATGGTAGATCATGCATGCACACTAATTATATATATATTATGAGGCAACTTAATCAAATGTGTTTTCATTCGAGAGAACTTGTCAAAAATCAAGTTAATTAATTTATCATCGATAATTATATAATTAATTAATGAATCTCAGGGATATGCATGTTATTCAACATGATCGATATAGGCCATGTATATATTAATTGTTGTTAATCTACAGTTTGCTAGCTAGCTGCTATATATAGAGCATGTTTTTATTAGATCGAGTTATAGCTAGTATAGTTTAGGGTTATGTGTTTTAATTAAGTAGGGTTTGATTAGCTAGGGTTAGTTATATATATGGTTTAGGGTTAATGCATGGCACATTTAATTTAATTAGATGACCACGAGGCACCCCTGGCCTGCTTGATGCACAATTAAGTGTTGTTGGCCTATATATAGGGTTTAATTAGGTTTTAGGGTTTAGGGTTAGGGTTTAGGGTTTAGGGTTTAGTGTTTAGGGTGTTTAGGGTTTAGGGTTTTAGGGTTTTAGGTTTAGCGATCATCGATCGATCGAGTGCGCACACACATTAATTATTAGAGGCACCCGCCTTTGCGCATAAAGTGCATGCGTATATATGTGTGTTTTTTGCCACCAACGATATATAGATGATCGAGAGAGAGAGAGATTAAAATCCCCAAGAATATGTTCAAAAATATATTAAAATATATGCACAAATGCAATGGTAGGCCATGCATGCACACTAATTTTATATATATTATGAGGCAACTTAATCAAATGTGTTTTCATTCGAGAGAACTTGTCAAAATTCAAGTTAATTAATTTATCCTCGATAATTATATAATTAATTAATGAATCTTAGGGATATGCATGTTATTCAACATGATCGATATAGGCCATGTATATATTAATTGCTGTTAATCTACAGTTTGCTAGCTAGCTGCTATATATAGAGCATGTTTTTATTAGATCGAGTTAGGCTAGTATAGTTTAGGGTTATGTGTTTTAATTAAGTAGGGTTTGATTAGCTAGGGTTAGTTATATATATGGTTTAGGGTTAATGCATGGCACATTTAATTTAATTAGATGACCACGAGGCACCCCTGGCCTGCTTAATGCACAATTAAGTGTTGTTGGCCTATATATAGGGTTTAATTAGGGTTTAGGGTTTAGGGTTAGCTAGGGTTTAGGGTTAGGGTTAGGGTTTAGGGTTTATGGTTTAGTGTTTAGGGTGTTTAGGGTTTAGGGTTTAGGGTTTTAGGGTTTAAGGTTTAGCGATCATCGATTGATCGAGTGCGCACATACATTAATTATTAGAGGCACTCGCGCCTTTGCGCATAAAGTTTATGCGTATATATGTGTGTTTTTGGCCACCAACGATATATAGATGATCGAGAGAGAGAGAGATTAAAATACCCAAGAATATGTTCAAATATATATTAAAATATATGCACAAATGCAATGGTAGGCCATGCATGCACACTAATTTTATATATATTATGAGGCAACTTAATCAAATGTGTTTTCATTCGAGAGAACTTTTCAAAATTCAAGTTTCTCTATACACTACAAGAAAAGTTCTGATAGGCAACGTCCCAAAATCATCCGCTAAGGGGTATTTTTCGTCGCCTATGGGCCTAACCCGACGATATGGGTTCTGTTGTCGAAACTGCGTCAGGCAAAGTCCTACCACGTTTTATTCGGTCCGTCGCGCTTGGGCGCCCTTCCGCCACGGAAAATCGGACCGCTGCAGAAGTGTTTCCGGGAGCCCGTTGACTGCTAACGTCATGCAAACTGACACGTGGCAGACGCCGTTAACTGGCAGTTAACGGCGTTAACCAGCTAAACCCCGTGGTAGATGGTAGGCCCACACGAGGCCTGCCACGTCTTAAGCGGGCCGGCCCATTAAGTTTGCGGGCCGGGCCAGCTGACTTAGTTTGACCGGTCAACTATATAGCTGGGCTGGTCCATTAGTTACGTGGGTCGGGCCTTACCTCTCAGGTTGACTGGTCAAAACTTTAATGGGCCGGCCCACTAAGCATGTGGGTCCACCTTAAAGCAAGTGGGCCGGCCCAAGTAGTTATTGGGCTGGCCCAATTAGCATGTGGGTCCCACTTTCCTGCTATCGGGCCGGCCCATTTAGTACATGGGGTCCACAATAGATCAAATTGGCTAGCCAACAAGCTAGTGGGCCGGGACAAAACACAGGTGGGTCTCACTTTCCTGTTAATGGGCCGCGGCCCATTTAGTATGTGGGGTCCACCATATAGCAGGTGGGCCAGCCCAAGAAGATAGTGGGCCGGGCCGAAAACACAGGTGGGTCCCTGATACGTCTCCGACGTATCGATAATTTCTTATGTTCCATGCCACATTATTGAAGACTAGGAAATATACCCGTGCGTTGCATCGGAAACAAAATAAGGTGGAATTTTTTGGCATAATTTTTTCTCCAAAGTCAATCAAGCTGCCTAATCCTAACATCAGTTCATCCTTTCATCTGATCAATTATCTTATACTTCATTTCTAATTTCAAATAAATCTAAAATAAAAAAAGACCAACACATAATCCATGATACTGTACACTCTTTGCTAAACAATCATGATCATGCATGCCTCCTCGGCCTTGGATGGCTGTTGCTGCTCGACCTTGTCTCTCATCTGCCAAGGTCGTCTTTCGAGCCACTTCCGGACCATGGCGCGCAGCTGCTGGCACTCGCCTCCCAGCAACACGATCTTGTTCAAGATCTCCACGGGCGGCGTCCAAAGGAGATTGCTGATTTCCATTTTTGTAAAGCAAAAATGCCCATGCGTTGCACCGGGTTAGCAAATACCAATACTCTTGGGCAAACCTTATGTGTTGATATTTCTCATCTTTGTTACTATTGTCGAAGGTGGTCATGTTTTCTTCTATTCATGATAATATTAGATTGCAAGCCCCTCGCTAAACAGTACGGCTTCCGCCAGCGCGTCAGCGGTGACATGCAGCGCGATCCATTGTACTTCCTGCAGGCGGCATGCATGGCGCCGACTCTGCATAGGGCGTCAGAAAGGACCGCGGTATCCGGAAGCTCGCACATCGGATCATCGCCAGCCGTCGCTCGCACGCGCTCGGCCGCGCCTGCGCCTCCTTCCGGAGGCGTCGTCATCCGCGATGATGCGAGGCGCGCGTCCTCTGCTCCGACCCGTCGGACGACGGGGTCAGGCCGTCGCCCCCGCGTCAAGGAGGAGGACGCCGCGGCCTTGACACCACTTCCGCCGGCGAAGAAGAAACAATGGTGGGAAAAGGAGGCAGAGGCGCAGGCGGCCCTCCGTGGTAACGACGACGAGGAGGAATTCCCCGGCCTAAACTTCATGGTCGGCCGCTCCGTCGACGAGGACTACCGGCATATTACGTTGGACCCGTGGCAGGCGGCGGTGTAGTCCGCCAGGGACCATGGTGCTAACTTCGTCGACCTCGCCGGACCATCGGAGCTGCCGGCGCCAAAGGAGGAGAAGGCCGACGAGGAGCACGAGGATGACAGTTGGTCCTTCGGGGCATCCATCGACGATAGCGACGACCTGGACTTTAGCGCCTTCGACTTCCGGCGCCGCTAGATGTTTTTTTTAGTTCTTTAGTTTAAATACGCGTTAAATTTGATCGTTCGAATTTCATATAAATGTCGTTTTGGGACGTCGGTGTGAAAACAGCATTCCCAAATAAAAGATGCTGGCTTCGCCCATGTCGACGCCTATTTGACAACCGCCGGTGAAATGCTATAAGAGGCAACACAAGGCATACGTACCTGTGAGGCTGTGAGACAGCTGCACGGTACATGTGCATTACACATGCACGCACACAAACACCCTCGTACGATTTCTTTGGTGTATTTGTCTGGATGAAACCTGTACACACGTGGCGTCGTGGTCCTCCATCATGTGTAGGTGGACAACTATTCTTCCCATTTCTCTTTGTCCTGCTCGAAGCTGCCACCGCCTGCTCAAATGAGGCTATCACCGCCGCGAATTAGCAGGGCCAGGTGACCCCATCTCCATCCTCCTCTCAACCTGCTATCAATTCCCCTTGATTCTTTCTCGATGCGGTGGCTTCGGCTCTGCTGGATCTGCTCTCCCGTCAGCAAGGTCGCACAGATGCTCGAAGATCCGCCCGCAACTACCTTGCCCCTCAATCCTGGAGATGCACACGTCCTTAGGCCCTAGCGGAGGCCTCCCCGAGCTTGGCCTGGCCGACGTGACGGCGGCACACGGCCGTTTCTCTAGAACAATTGCGCGCGACTCGGCCTGGTGGCTTCAACGCAACGACGCGCCCGTGTCGTCGTGCTGGTCTGCCATGGCGTTCTTAGCTCATCCTCCCTGGACCTGATCCTGCTCGCCCCTGGCCCCGTGTTGTCGACAGTGATTGGGCCTGCGCCGTATACCCAATTATTCCTTGCGCGCATCACCGGAGTGGAACAAAAGGAAACAGAACGAACCGTTTTTTAACTTCGGGGTGGCAGTCCATGTAATTTCGGGGAGAATCAGGGGCAAAAATAGACGGACGACGGAAACCGTTTTTGCTTTATTATTAGCTATAGATATCTACATGTTTTATGCATACTTTATGTCATATTTATGCGTTTTCCGGAACTAACCTATTGACGAGATGCCGAAGGGCCAGTTGCTGTTTTCTGCTGTTTTTGGTTTCAGAAATCCTAGTAAGGAAATATTCTCGGAATCGGATGAAATCAACGCCCAGCATCTTAGAATCCCCGGGAGCTTCCAGAACACCCGAGAGTCGCCAGAGTGGACCCACAGGGGGCCCACACATGGGGCTGGCGCGGCCCAGGCCCTGGCCGCGCCGCCCTATTGTCTGGTGGCCCCAGACCCCCTCTGACGCCGCCTCTTCGCCTATAAGAAGCCCCTCGACCTAAATCTTCGAGACGGGAAAAGCCACGGTACGAGAAACCTTCCAGAGCCGCCGCCATCGCGAAGCCAAGATCTGGGGGACAGGAGTATCCGTTCGGCATGCCGCCGGACGGGGAAGTGCCCGGAAGGCTTCTCCATCGACACCGCTGCCATCTCCACCGCCATCTTCATCAACGCTGCTGTCTCCCATGAGGAGGGAGTAGTTCTCCATCGAGGCTCGGGTCATGCCGGTAGCTATGTGGTTAATCTCTCTCCTATGTACTTCAATACAATGATCTCATGAGCTGCTTACATGATTGAGATTCATATGAGTTTTATATCACTATTCATCTATGTGCTACTCTAGTGATGTTATTAAAGTACTCTATTCCTCCTGCATGATGTAATGTGGACAGTGTGTGCATCATGTAGTACTTGGCGTAGTTTATGATTGTGATCTCTTGTAGATTATGAAGTTAACTATTACTATGATGGTATTGATGTGATCTATTTGGTTATGTTGATCTATCTTGTACTCTAAGGTTATTTAAATATGAACATTGAATATTGTGGAGCTTGTTAACTCCGGCATTGAGGGTTCGTGTAATCCTACACAGTTAGTGGTGTTCATCATCCAACAAGAGGGTGTAGAGTCTAGCATCTATTTATTTATTCTGTTATGTGATCAATGTTGAGAGTGTCCACTAGTGAAAGTATAATCCCTAGGCCTTGTTCCTAAATACTGCTATCGCTGCTTGTTTACTGTTCTACTGCATCTGTACTGTCTGCAATATTACCACCATCAACCACACGCCAGTCCTGGGCAGCAAAGCACTTTTCTGGCGCCGATACTACTGCTCATATTTATTCATACCACCTGTATTTCACTATCTCTTCGCCGAACTAGTGCACCTATTAGGTGTGTTGGGGACACAAGAGACTTCTTGCTTTGTGGTTGCAGGGTTGCTTGAGAGGGATATCTTTGACCTCTTCCTCCCTGAGATCGATAAACCTTGGGTGATCCACTTAAGGGAAACTTGCTGCTGTTCTACAAACCTCTGCTCTTGGAGGCCCAACACTGTCTACAAGAATAGAAGGTCCCGTAGACATCAAGCACTTTTAAAGGCGCCGTTCGGGAGGAAAGGTAAAAGGCACTCATACTCCGGTTCAGTGTAACAAGATTTCTTTTCTGGCGCCATTGTGTTTGTGCTCGAAGCTATTTCCTTTAGATCCTGCAATTGCATCTTTTTGTTTCTTGTTTACACTAGTAAGGCATAATGGACAGCAATGAGCTTCTTATTCTATTTCCTGATTTAAGACATGGATGGTTTGATCCGAAAATTAAAAAACCCATGGAACATATTAGTATGAACACTTTGAACACCATTGTTGCTAATGATATGGAAAATTCTAAGCTTGGGGAAGCTGGCTTTGATGAGCATGATATTTTTAGTCCCCCAAGCGTTGAGGAGAAAATTTACTTTGATGATACTTTACCTCCTATTTATGATGATTATAATGATAGTAGTCTTTTGTTGCCGCCTGTTATGGAGGATAAATTTGATTATGATTACAATATGCCTCCTACACTTGATGAGAATAATAATGATAGCTACTTTGTTGAATTTGCTCCCACTATTGCTAATAAAATTGATTATGCTTATGTGGAGAGTAATAATTTTATGCATGAGACTCATGATAAGAATGCTTTATGTGATAGTTATATTGTTGAATTTGCTCATGTTGCTACTGAAAGTTATTATTAGAGAGGAAAATATGGTTGTAGAAATTTTCATGTTACTAAAACACCTCTCTATGTGCTGAAATTTTTGAAGCTACACTTGTTTTATCTTCCTATGCTTGTTACTTTGCTCTTCATGAACTTGTTTATTTACAAGATTCCTATGCATAGGAAGCATGTTAGACTTAAATGTGTTTTGAATTTGCCTCTTGATGCTCTCTTTTGCTTCAAATACTATTTTTTGCGAGTGCCTCATTTAATCTGCTGAGCCCATCTTAATGGCTATAAAGAAAGAACTTCTTGGGAGATAACCCATGTGTTTAATTTGCTACAGTATTTTGTTTTATATTTGTGTCTTGGAAGTTGTTACTACTGTAACAACCTCTCCTTATCTTTATTTTGTTGCATTGTTGTGCCAAGTAAAGTCTTTGATAGAAAGGTTGATACTAGATTTGGATTACTGCGCAGAAACAGATTTCTGCCTGTCACGAATCTGGGCTGAATTCTCTGTAGGTAACTCAGAAAATTATGCCAATTTACGTGAGTGATCCTCAGATATGTACGCAACTTTCATTCAATTTGAGCATTTTCATTTGAGCAAGTCTGGTGCCTCTTTAAAATTCGTCTTTACGGACTGTTCTGTTTTGACAGATTCTGTCTTTTATTTCGCATTGCCTCTTTTGCTATGTGGGATGGATTTCTTTGTTCCATTAACTTCCAGTAGCTTTGGGCAATGTCCAGAAGTGTTAAGAATGATTGTGTCACCTCTGAACATGTGAATTTTTGATTATGCACTAATCCTCTAATGAGTTGTTTCGAGTTTGGTGTGGAGGAAGTTTTCAAGGGTCAAGAGAGGAGGATGATATAATATGATCAAGAAGAGTGAAAGCTCTAAGCTTAGGGATGCCCCGGTGGTTCATCCCTGCATATTTCAAGAAGAACCAAGCATCTAAGCTTGGGGATGCCCAAGACATCCCCTTCTTCATCGACAAATTATCAGGTCACTTCTCTTGAAACTATATTTTTATTCGGTCACATCTTATGTACTTTACTTGGAGCGTCTGTGTGCTTTTGTTTTTGTTTTTGTTTGAATAAATGCTTGTTTGGGAGAGAGACACGCTCCGCTGGTTCGTATGAACACATGTGTTCTTAGCTTTTAATTTTCATGGCGAAGGTTGAAACTGCTTCGTTAATTGTTATATGGTTGGAAACGGAAAATGCTACATGTAGTAATTGGTATGATGTCTTGAATAATTTGATACTTGGCAATTGTTGTGCTCATGTTTACGCTCTTGCATCATATACTTTGCACATATTAATGAAGAAATACATAGAGCTTGCTAAAATTTGGTTTGCATAATTGGTCTCTCTAAGGTCTAGATAATTTCTAGTAAGAGTTTGAACAACAAGGAAGACGGTGTAGAGTCTTATAATGTTTACAATATGTCTTTTATGTGAGTTTTGCTGCACCGCTTCATCCTTGTGTTTGTTTCAAATAGCCTTGCTAGCCTAAACCTTGTATCGAGAGGGAATACTTCTCATGCATCCAAATCCTTGAGCCAACCACTATGCCATTTGTGTCCACCATACCTACCTACTACATGGTATTTCTCCGCCATTCCAAAGTAAATTGCTTGAGTGCTACCTTTAAACAATTCAAAATTTATCACCTCTGATTTGTGTCAATGTTTTATAGCTCATGAGGAAGTATGTGGTGTTTATCTTTCAATCTTGTTGGGCAACTTTCACCAATGGACTAGTGGCTTCATCCGCTTATCCAATAAATTTGCAAAAAGAGCTAGCAATGGGATTCCCAGTCCCAAATTAATTAATAAAAATAGACACTCCTCCATGGTATGTGATTGTTGGACGGCACCCGAAGGATTCGGCTAGCCATGGCTTGAGAAAGCAAAGGTGGGGAGGAGTGTCATCATAATAAAACTAAAATAAAAAGGCACTCCTTCATGGTATGAGATTGTTGGTAGGCACCCGAAGGATTCGGTTAGCCATGGTTTGTGAAAGAAAGGTTGGAAGGAGTGCCACCCAAAAATAAAAATAAAATGGGAGCCGCTCTTTGAAGGTTTGTCTGGCAAGGGGGTTAGAGTGCCCACTACCATTCGTTGACAACAACAAACACCTCTCAAAATTTTACTTTATGCTCTCTATATGTTTTCAAAACCAAAGCTCTAGCACAAATATAGCAATCAATGCTTCCCTCTGCGAAGGGCCATTCTTTTACTTTTATGTTGAGTCAGTTCACCTATTTCTCTCCACCTCAAGAAGCAAACACTTGTGTGACATGTGCATTGATTCCTACATACTTGCATATTGCACTTGTTATATTACTTTACATTGACTATATCCATGAGATATACATGTTATAAGTTGAAAGCAACCGCTGAAACTTCATCTTCCTTTGTGTTGCTTCAATGCCTTTACTTTAAATTATTGCTTTATGAGTTAACTCTTATGCAAGACTTATTGATGCTTGTCTTGAAGTACTATTCATGAAAAGTCTTTGCTATATGATTCATTTGTTTACTCATATCATTTACCATTGTTTGGATCGCTGCATTCATTACATGTGCTTACAATAGTATGATCAAGGTTATGATGGCATGTCACCCCAGAAATTATCTTTGTTATCGTTTACCTGCTCGGGACGAGCAGAAACTAAGCTTGGGGATGCTGATACGTCTCCGACGTATCGATAATTTCTTATGTTCCATGCCACATTATTGATGATATCTACATGTTTTATGCATACTTTATGTCATATTTATGCGTTTTCCGGAACTAACCTATTGACGAGATGCCGAAGGGCCAGTTGTTGTTTTCTGCTGTTTTTGGTTTCAGAAATCCTAGTAAGGAAATATTCTCGGAATCGGACGAAATCAACGCCCAGCATCTTAGAATCCCCAGGAGCTTCCAGAACACCCGAGAGTCGTCAGAGTGGACCCACAGGGGGCCCACACATGGGGATGGCTGATGGCGTGTAACTCACACGTTCGTTGGGAACCCCAAGAGGAAGGTATGATGCGCACAGCAGCAAGTTTTCCCTCAGAAAGAAACCAAGGTTTATCGAACCAGGAGGAGCCAAGAAGCACGTTGAAGGTTGATGGCGGCGGGATGTAGTGCGGCGCAACACCAGGGATTCCGGCGCCAACGTGGAACCTGCACAACACAACCAAAGTACTTTGCCCCAACAAAACAGTGAGGTTGTCAATCTCACCGGCTTGCTGTAACAAAGGATTAACCGTATTGTGTGGAAGATGATTGTTTGCAGAAAACAGTAGAACAAGTATTGCAGTAGATTGTATTTCAGTAAAGAGAATTGGACCGGGGTCCACAGTTCACTAGAGGTGTCTCTCCCATAAGACAAACAGCATGTTGGGTGAACAAATTACAGTTGGGCAATTGACAAATAAAGAGAGCATGACCATGCACATACATATCATGATGAGTATAGTGAGATTTAATTGGGCATTACGACAAAGTACATAGACCGCCATCCAACTGCATCTATGCCTAAAAAGTCCACCTTCAGGTTATCATCCGAACCCCCTCCAGTATTAAGTTGCAAAGCAACAGACAATTGCATTAAGTATGGTGCGTAATGTAATCAACAACTACATCCTTAGACATAGCATCAATGTTTTATCCCTAGTGGCAACAGCACAACACAACCTTAGAACTTTGTCACTGTCCCTGTGTCAATGCGAGGCATGAACCCACTATCGAGCATAAGTACTCCCTCTTGGAGTTACAAGCATCTACTTGGCCAGAGCATCTACTAGTAACGGAAAGCATGCAAGATCATAAACAACACGTAGATATAACTTTGATAATCAACATAACAAGTATTCTCTATTCATCGGATCCCAACAAACGCAACATATAGAATTATAGATAGATGATCTTGATCATGTTAGGCAGCTCACAAGATCCGACAATGATAGCACAATGGGGAGAAGACAACCATCTAGCTACTGCTATGGACCCATAGTCCAGGGGTGGACTACTCACACATCACACCGGAGGCGACCATGGCTGCGTAGAGTCCTCCGGGAGATGATTCCCCTCTCCGGCAGGGTGCCGGAGGCGATCTCCTGGATCCCCCGAGATGGGATCGGCGTTGGCGGCGTCTCTGGAAGGTTTTCCGTATCGTGGCTCTCGGTACTGGGGGTTTCGTCACGGAGGCTTTAAGTAGGCGGAAGGGCAAGTCAGGAGGGGGCACAGGGGCCCCAGATGACAGGGCCGCGCGGCCCAACCCTAGGCCGCGCCGCCCTGTAGTCCGGGCGCCTCGTGGCCCCACTTCATTTCGTCTTCGGTCTTCTGGAAGCTTCGTGGAAAAATAGGCCCCTGGGCGTTGATTTCGTCCAATTCCGAGAATATTTCCTTCCTAGGATTTCTGAAACCAAAAACAGCAGAAAACAGCAACTGGCACTTCGGCATCTTGTTAATAGGTTAGTTCCAGAAAATGCACGAATATGACATAAAGTGTGCATAAAACATGTAGATAACATCAATAATGTGGCATGGAACATAAGAAATTATCGATACGTCGGAGACGTATCAGCATCCCCAAGCTTAGTTACGCTCGTCCCGAGCGGTAAAACGATAACACAGATAATTTCTGGAATGACATGCCATCATAATCTTGATCATACTATTTGTAAAGCATATGTAGTGAATGCAGCGATCAAAACAATGTATATGACATGAGTAAACAAGTGAATCATAAAGCAAAGACTTTTCATGAATAGCAGTTCAAGACAAGCATCAATAAGTCTTGCATAAGAGTTAACTCATAAAGCAATAATTCAAAGTAAAAGCATTGAAGCAACACAAAAGAAGATTAAGTTTCAGCGGTTGCTTTCAACTTGTAACATGTATATCTCATGGATATTGTCAACATAGAGTAATATAATAAGTGCAATAAGCAAGTATGTAGGAATCAATGCACAGTTCACACAAGTGTTTGCTTCTTGAGGTGGAGAGAAATAGGTGAACTGACTCAACATTGAAAGTAAAAGAATGGTCCTCCATAGAGGAAAAGCATCGATTGCTATATTTGTGCTAGAGCTTTGATTTTGAAAACATGAAACAATTTTGTCAACGGTAGTAATAAAGCATATGCATCATGTAAATTATATCTTATAAGTTGCAAGCCTCATGCATAGTGTACTAATAGTGCCCGCACCTTGTCCTAATTAGCTTGGACTACCGGATCATCACAATGCACTGTTTTAACCAAGTGTCACAAAGGGGTACCTCTATGCCGCCGTACAAAGGTCTAAGGAGAAAGCTCGCATTGGATTTCTCGCTATTGATTATTCTTCAACTTAGACATCCATACCGGGACAACATAGACAACAGATAATGGACTCCTCTTTTATGCATAAGCATGTAACAACAATTAATAATTTTCTCATTTGAGATTGAGGATATATGTCCAAAACTGAAACTTCCACCATGGATCATGGCTTTAGTTAGCGGCCCAATGTTCTTCTCTAACAATATGCATGCTTAACCATAAGGTGGTAGATCTCTCTTACTTCAGACAAGACGGACATGCATAGCAACTCACATGAAATTCAACAATGAATAGTTGATGGCGTCCCCAGTGAACATGGTTATCGCACAACAAGCAACTTAATAAGAGATAAAGTGCATAATTACATATTCAATACCACAATAGTTTTTAAGCTATTTGTCCCATGAGCTATATATTGCAAAGGTGAATGATGGAATTTTAAAGGTAGCACTCAAGCAATTTACTTTGGAATGGCGGAAAATACCATGTAGTAGGTAGGTATGGTGGACACAAATGGCATAGTGGTTGGCTCAAGTATTTTGGATGCATGAGAAGTATTCCCTCTCGATACAAGGTTTAGGCTAGCAAGGCTTATTTGAAACAAACACAAGGATGAACCGGTGCAGCAAAACTCACATAAAAGACATATTGAAAACATTATAAGACTCTACACCGTCTTCCTTGTTGTTCAAACTCAATACTAGAAATTATCTAGACCTTAGAGAAACCAAATATGCAAACCAAATTTTAGCATGCTCTATGTATTTCTTCATTAATGGGTGCAAAGCATATGATGCAAGAGCTTAATCATGAGCACAACAATTGCCAAGTATCACATTACCCAAGACATTTATAGCAATTACTACATGTATCATTTTCCAATTCCAACCATATAACAATTTAACGAAGGAGAAACTTCGCCATGAATACTATGAGTAGAAACTAAGGACATACTTGTCCATATGCTACAGCGGAGCGTGTCTCTCTCCCATAAAGTGAATGCTAGGATCCATTTTATTCAAACAAAACAAAAAAAACAAAAACAAACCGATGCTCCAAGAAAAAGCACATAAGATGTGATGGAATAAAAATATAGTTTCAGGGGAGGAACCTGATAATGTTGTCGATGAAGAAGGGGATGCCTTGGGCATCCCCAAGCTTAGACGCTTGAGTCTTCTTGATATATGCAGGGGTGAACCACCGGGGCATCCCCAAGCTTAGAGCTTTCACTCTCCTTGATCATGTTGCATCATACTCCTCTCTTGATCCTTGAAAACTTCCTCCACACCAAACTCGAAACAACTCATTAGAGGGTTAGTGCACAATAAAAATTAACATATTCAGAGGTGACACAATCATTCTTAACACTTCTGGACATTGCATAATGCTACTGGACATTAGTGGATCAAAGAAATTCATCCAACATAGCAAAAGAGGCAATGCGAAATAAAAGGCAGAATCTGTCAAAACAGAACAGTTCGTATTGACGAATTTTAAAATGGCACCAGACTTGCTCAAATGAAAATGCTCAAATTGAATGAAAGTTGCGTACATATCTGAGGATCATGCACGTAAATTTTCTTAATTTTCTGAGCTACCTACAGGGAGGTAGACCCAGATTCGTGACAGCAAAGAAATCTGGAACTGTGCAGTAATCCAAATCTAGTACTTACTTTACTATCAAAGACTTTACTTGGCACAACAAAACACAAAACTAAGATAAGGAGAGGTTGCTACAGTAGTAAATAACTTCCAAGACACAAAATAAAAACAAAGTACTGTAGGTAAAAACATGGGTTGTCTCCCATAAGCGCTTTTCTTTAACGCCTTTCAGCTAGGCGCAGAAAGTGTGTATCAAGTATTATCAAGAGACGAAGTGTCAACATCATAATTTGTTCTCATAATAGAATCAAAAGTTAACTTCATTCTCTTTCTAGGGAAGTGTTCCATACCTTTCTTGAGAGGAAATTGATATTTTATATTCCCTTCCTTCATATCAATGATAGCACCAACAGTTCGAAGAAAAGGTCTTCCCAATATAATGGGACAAGATGCATTGCATTCAATATCCAAGACAACAAAATCAACGGGGACAAGTTTATTGTTAATGGTAATACGAACATTATCAACTTTACCCAAAGGTTTCTTTGTAGAATGATCAGCAAGATTAACATCCAAATAACAATTTTTCAGCGGTGGCAAGTCAAGCATATTATAAATTTTCTTAGGCATAACAGAAATACTTGCACCAAGATCACATAAAGCATTACAATCAAAATCTTTAACCTTCATCTTAATGATGGGCTCCCAACCATCCTCTAGCTTTTTAGGAATAGAGGCTTCGCGCTCTAGTTTCTCTTCTCTAGCTTTTATGAGAGCATTTGTAATATGATGCGTGAAAGCCAAATTTATAGCACTAGCATTAGGGCTTTTAGCAAGTTTTTGCAAGAACTTTATAACTTCAGAGATGTGGCAACCATCAAAATTCAAACCATTATAATCTAAAGCAATGGGATCATCATCCCCAATGTTGGAAAAAATTTCAGCAGCTTTATCACAGGCAGTTTCAGCAGTTTTAGCAGTTTCAGGCAGTTTCTCGCGCTTTGCATTAGAAGTGGAAACATTGCTAACACCAATTCTTTTATTAGTATTAGTAGGAGGTGCAGCAACATGTGTAGCATTAGCATTACTAGTGGTGGTAATAGTCCAAACTTTAGCTACATTCTTCTCTTTAGCTAGTTTTTCATTTTCTTCTCTATCCCACCTAGCACGCAGTTCAGCCATTAATCTTATATTCTCATTAATTCTAACTTGGATGGCATTTGCTGTAGTAACAATTTTATTATGATGATTCTCATTAGGCAAAACTTTTGATTTCAAAAGATCAACATCAGCAGCAAGACTATCGACTTTAGAAGCAAGTATATCAATTTTCCCAAGCTTTTCTTCAACAGATTTGTTAAAAGCAGTTTGTGTACTAATAAATTCTTTAAGCATGGCTTCAAGTCCAGGGGGTGAACTCCTATTATTGTTGTAAGAATTCCCATAAGAATTACCATAGCCGTTGCCATTATTATAAGGATATGGCCTATAGTTGTTACTAGAATTGTTCCGGTAAGCATTGTTGTTGAAATTATTATTTTTAATGAAGTTCACATCAACATGTTCTTCTTGTGCAACCAATGAAGCTAATGGAACATTATTAGGATCAATATTAGTCCTATCATTCACAAGCATAGACATAATAGCATCAATCTTATCACTCAAGGAAGAGGTTTCTTCGACAGAATTTACCTTCTTACCTTGTGGAGCTCTTTCCGTGTGCCATTCAGAGTAATTGATCATCATATTATCAAGAAGCTTTGTTGCTTCACCAAGAGTAATGGACATAAAGGTACCTCCAGCAGCTGAATCCAATAAATTCCGTGAAGAAAAATTTAGTCCTGCATAGAAGGTTTGGATGATCATCCAAGTAGTCAGTCCATGGGTTGGGCAATTTTTAACCAGAGATTTCATTCTTTCCCAAGCTTGAGCAACATGTTCAGTATCTAATTGTTTAAAATTCATTATGCTACTCCTCAAAGATATAATTTTAGCAGGGGGATAATATCTACCAATAAAAGCATCCTTGCATTTAGTCCATGAATCAATACTATTCTTAGGCAGAGATAGCAACCAATCTTTAGCTCTTCCTCTTAATGAGAAAGGGAACAATTTTAGTTTAATAATATCGCCATCTACATCTTTATATTTTTGCATTTCACATAGTTCAACAAAATTATTAAGATGGGCAGCAGCATCATCAGAACTAACACCAGAAAATTGCTCTCGCATAACAAGATTCAGTAAAGCAGGTTTAATTTCAAAGAATTCTGCTGTAGTAGCAGGTGGAGCAATAGGTGTGCATAAGAAATCATTATTATTTGTGGTTGTGAAGTCACACAACTTAGTATTTTTAGTGTTGGCCATTTTAGCAACAGTAAATAAAGCAAACTAGATAAAGTAAATGCAAGTAACTAATTTTTTTTTGTGTTTTTGATATAGCAAACAAGATAGCAAATAAAGTAAAACGAGCAACTATTTTTTTTGTATTTTGATTTAGTGCAGCAAGCAAAGTAGTAAATAAAACTAAGCAAGACAAAAACAAAGTAAAGAGATTGAGAAGTGGAGACTCCCCTTGCAGCGTGTCTTGATCTCCCCGGCAACGGCGCCAGAAAATATGCTTGATGGCGTGTAACTCACACGTTCGTTGGGAACCCCAAGAGGAAGGTATGATGCGCACAGCAGCAAGTTTTCCCTCAGAAAGAAACCAAGGTTTATCGAACCAGGAGGAGCCAAGAAGCACGTTGAAGGTTGATGGCGGCGGGATGTAGTGCGGCGCAACACCAGGGATTCCGGTGCCAACGTGGAACCTGCACAACACAACCAAAGTACTTTGCCCCAACGAAACAGTGAGGTTGTCAATCTCACCGGCTTGCTATAACAAAGGATTAACCGTATTGTGTGGAAGATGATTGTTTGCAAAAAACAGTAGAACAAGTATTGCAGTAGATTGTATTTCAGTAAAGAGAATTGGACCGGGGTCCACAGTTCACTAGAGGTGTCTCTCCCATAAGACAAACAGCATGTTGGGTGAACAAATTACAGTTGGGCAATTGACAAATAAAGAGAGCATGACCATGCACATACATATCATGATGAGTATAGTGAGATTTAATTGGGCATTACGACAAAGTACATAGACCGCCATCCAACTGCATCTATGCCTAAAAAGTCCACCTTCAGGTTATCATCCGAACCCCCTCCAGTATTAAGTTGCAAAGCAACAGACAATTGCATTAAGTATGGTGCGTAATGTAATCAACAACTACATCCTTAGACATAGCATCAATGTTTTATCCCTAGTGGCAACAGCACAACACAACCTTAGAACTTTCTGTCACATCGTCCTGTGTGTCAATGCAGGCATGAACCCACTATCGAGCATAAGTACTCCCTCTTGGAGTTACAAGCATCTACTTGGCCAGAGCATCTACTAGTAACGGAAAGCATGCAAGATCATAAACAACACGTAGATATAACTTTGATAATCAACATAACAAGTATTCTCTATTCATCGGATCCCAACAAACGCAACATATAGAATTACAGATAGATGATCTTGATCATGTTAGGCAGCTCACAAGATCCGACAATGATAGCACAATGGGGAGAAGACAACCATCTAGCTACTGCTATGGACCCATAGTCCAGGGGTGGACTACTCACACATCACACCGGAGGCGACCATGGCGGCGTAGAGTCCTCCGGGAGATGATTCCCCTCTCCGGCAGGGTGCCGGAGGCGATCTCCTGGATCCCCCGAGATGGGATCGGCGTTGGCGGCGTCTCTGGAAGGTTTTCCGTATCGTGGCTCTCGGTACTGGGGGTTTCGTCACGGAGGCTTTAAGTAGGCGGAAGGGCAAGTCAGGAGGGGGCACAGGGGCCCCAGATGACAGGGCCGCGCGGCCCAACCCTAGGCCGCGCCGCCCTGTAGTCCGGGCGCCTCGTGGCCCCACTTCGTTTCGTCTTCGGTCTTCTGGAAGCTTCGTGGAAAAATAGGCCCCTGGGCGTTGATTTCGTCCAATTCCGAGAATATTTCCTTACTAGGATTTCTGAAACCAAAAACAGCAGAAACAAGAATCGGCACTTCGGCATCTTGTTAATAGGTTAGTTCCAGAAAATGCACGAATATGACATAAAGTGTGCATAAAACATGTAGATAACATCAATAATGTGGCATGGAACATGAGAAATTATCGATACGTCGGAGACGTATCAATGGCGCGGCCCAGGCCCTGACCGCGCCGCCCTATTGTTTGGTGGCCCCAGACCCCCTCTGACGCCGCCTCTTCGGCTATAAGAAGCCCCTCGACCTAAATCTTCGAGACGGGAAAAGCCACGGTACGAGAAACCTTCCAGAGCCGCCGCCATCGCGAAGCCAAGATCTGGGGGACAGGAGTCTCTGTTCCGGCACGCCGCCGGGGCGGGGAAGTGCCCCCGGAAGGCTTCTCCATCGACACCGCTGCCATCTCCACTGCCATCTTCATCAACGCTGTTGTCTCCCATGAGGAGGGAGTAGTTCTCCATCGAGGCTCGGGGCTGTACCGGTAGCTATGTGGTTAATCTCTCTCCTATGTACTTCAATATAATGATCTCATGAGCTGCTTACATGATTGAGATTCATATGAGTTTTGTATCACTATTCATCTATGTGCTACTCTAGTGATGTTATTAAAGTACTCTATTCCTCCTGCATGATGTAATATGGACAGTGTGTGCATCATGTAGTACTTGGCGTAGTTTATGATTGTGATCTCTTGTAGATTATGAAGTTAACTATTACTATGATGGTATTGATGTGATCTATTTGGTTATGTTGATCTATCTTGCACTCTAAGGTTATTTAAATATGAACATTGAATATTGTGGAGCTTGTTAACTCCGGCATTGAGGGTTCGTGTAATCCTACACAGTTAGTATTCTGTTATGTGATCAATGTTGAGAGTGTCCACTAGTGAAAGTATAATCCCTAGGCCTTGTTCCTAAATACTGCTATCGCTGCTTGTTTACTGTTCTACTGCATCTGTACTGTCTGCAATATTACCACCATCAATCACACGCCGATCTGGGCGACAAAGCACTTTTACGAGCGCCGTTACTACTGCTCATATTTATTCATACCACCTGTATTTCACTATCTCTTCGCCGAACTAGTGCACCTATTAGGTGTGTTGGGGACACAAGAGACTTCTTGCTTTGTGGTTGCAGGGTTGCTTGAGAGGGATATCTTTGACCTCTTCCTCCCTGAGATCGATAAACCTTGGGTGATCCACTTAAGGGACACTTGCTGCTGTTCTACAAACCTCTGCTCTTGGAGGCCCAACACTGTCTACAAGAATAGAAGCTCCCGTAGACATCAGTCCCACTTTCCTTTTAAAAGGCCGGCCCATTTAGTATGTGGGGTCCACCATATAGCAAGTGGGCTGGGCCAAAAACAGGGGTGGGTCCCAATTTCCTGTTAAAGGGCCGGCCCATTTAGTATGTGGGGTCCACCATATAGCAAGTGGGCCGGCCCAACAAGATAGTGGGCCGGGCCAAAAACACAGGTGGGTCCCACTTTCCTGTTAAAGGGCCGGCCCATTTAATATGTGGGGTCCATCATATAGCAAGTGGGCCGGCCCAACAAGATAGTGGGCCGGGTCAAAACACAGGTGGGTCCCACTTTCCTGTTAAAGGGCCGGCCCATTTAATATGTGGGGTCCACCATATAGCAAGTGGGCTGGCCCAACAAGATGGTGGGCCGGGCCAAAAACGCAGGTGGGTCCCACTATCCTGTTAAAGGGCCGACCCATTTAGTGTGTGGGGTCCAACACAGATCCTATGGTTGGCAAAAAAAACACGGAGATTCTACATAAGAGTTGTTTTTATTTATTTTGAATTATTGGGTTCCAATTTCTGAAACTGCTCATGCCCAATATGAAAATCCTTGATCGCTCCATACCCACATGGATAACAGTATTTTTTAAAATTCATAAAGTGGATTTGAAATATAAAACATATCCTGATAATTCCATGATTTAATCTATCAACTTGCAAGATCTTGGAGCGAAAGAGCTTGTATTAGTCTGCAAAAATAATACTGATAAACCTGTCGTTAACAAGAAATGAAGGTTTATCATTCAGAGAGGATGCCGTGTGGGACCCATGAGACAGTAGCGTCCTCAACGTTTCAAAGAAAAAGGCAAGTAGCCCAAAAATAGGGGTAAAAAATAAATCCTAGAAAGGAAACATTTATAGTTCATAGAGGCCGACATGTGGGACCGATCTGCCAGCAGCATCCTCATCATTTTGAAGTCGGTAGGGTCAGAAGAAAAAGGCAAATAGCCAGAAATTAGGGGTCAAAAATAAATCCAAAAAAGGAAACTTTTATTTTTCATAGAGGATGACATGTGGGACCGACCTGCCAGCAGCGTTTCAAAGGGAGCAGGGGATCAAAACAAAAAGGCAAATAGCCAGAAATTAGGGGTAAAAAATAAATCCAACAAAGGAATGGTTTATTGTTCATAGATGCTGACATGTGGGACCCATGAGCCACCAGCGACCTCAATTTCAAAGGCGGCATATGATCGAAAGAAAAAGGCAAGTGACCAAAAATCAAGGGGTTAAAAAAATCTAAGAAAAGAAACTTTATTGTACATAGAGGATGACATGTGGGTCCCATGAGCCAGCACCTTACTCAACGTTTCAGAGGCGGCATGAGATCGAAAGAAAAAGGAAAGTGACCAAATATCAGGAGCAAAAAATAATCCAAGAAAAGAAACTTTTATTGTTCATAGAGGATGACATATGGGTTACAATTATACAAGCTCTTTCGCTCCAAGATCTTGCAAGTTGATTTTACATAGAGGATGACATGCGGGCCCCTTGTGTCAGCAGCTTACTCAACGTTTCCAAGGCGGCAGGGGATCAAAAGAAAAAGGAAGTAGCCAGAAATTAGCGGTCAAAAATAACTCCAAGAAAGGAAACTTTTATTGTTCATAGAGGATGACATGCGGGACACATGCGCTAGCAGCTTCCTCAACGTTTCAAAGGCGGCATGAGATCGAAATAAAAAGACAAGAGACTAAATATCAGGAGCCAAAAATAATCCAAGAAAAGAAAATTTATTGTACATAAAAGATGACATGCGGGTCCCATTTTGCAGCAGCGGTGTCAACGTTTCAAAATAACTCCAAGAAAGGAAAGGTTTATTGTTCATAGAGGCTGACATGTTGGACCCATGAGCCAGCAGAATTCTCAACGTTTCAAAGGCGGCAGGGGATCAAAAGAAAAAGGAAGTAGCCAGAAATTAGGGGTCAAAAATAACTCCAAGAAAGGAAACTTTTATTGTTTGTAGAGGATGACATGCGGGACCCATGAGCCAGCAACTTACTCAACGTTTCAAAGGTGGCATGAGATCGAAATAAAAAGGCAAGTGACAAAATATCAGGAGCCAAAGATAATCCAAGAAAAAAACTTTATTGTACATAGGGGATGACATGCGGGTCCCATTTTGCAGCAGCGGTCTCAACGTTTCCAAGGCGGCACAGGACCAAAAGAAAAATGAAGTAGCCAGAAATCAGGGGGTGAAAAAAATCCAAGAATAAAGATTTAAATTGGGCTGCATCTGGACATGTGGGCCTTCGAACTATCCTGCTTGGCCTTTTGACTCGTACAATTTCAGCCCACTCCAAAATAGGAAAGTTCGGAATTTTCTAAAAAAAAACAGGAAAGTCCTATGCTTCGCAAAAACAAAAAAAGGAGATTCAACATATAAGTTTGTTTATGTAAAAATAAAGATTTAATTTATCCGTTTGCAATAGCTTAGAGCGCAATACACTGTTTATTGTCTGCAAAATAATCAAGATATCACATGTTTCTTGTACGAGGAGGCTGACATCGGGGACCCATGAGCCAGCAGCGCCGTCAATATTTTAAAGGCGGCAGGGGATGGAAAGAAAAAATAAACCAAAAATATGTTGGTACAAAATCCAAGAAAAGAAACATTTTCGTTCTAAGAGGATGACATGCGGGACCCATGATGCAGCAGTAGCCTCAGCGTTTATTGTTCATAGAGGCTGACATGTGGGACCCGTGAGCCAGCAACGTCCTCAACGTTTTAAAGGCGGCAGGAGATCGAAAGAAAAAATAAGGCAAAAATCATTTGGTAAACAAAATCCAAGAAAAGAAACATTTACCGTTCTGAGAGAATGACATGCGGGACCCATGAGGCAGCAGCATCCTCAACGATTCCAAGGCGGCAAGGGATCAAAGGAAAAAAAAGGAAATATCTAGAAATTAATTAGGGGTTCAAAATAAATCCATCAAAGGAAACTTTTATTGTTCACAGAGGATGACATGTGGGACCGACCTGCCAACAGCGTCCTCATCGTTTCAAAGAGGGCAGGAGATCAAAAGAAAAAGGCAAATAGCCAGAAATTAGGGGTAAAAATTAACTCCAAGAAAGGAAACTTTTATTGTTCATAGAGGATGACATGCGGGACCCATGAGCCAGCAGCTTACTCAACGTTTCAAAGGCGGCATGAGATCGAAAGAAAAAGGCAAGTGACAAAATATCAGGAGCCAAAGATAATCCAAGAAAAAAACTTTATTGTACATAGAGGATGACATGCGGGTCCCAATTAGCAGCAGCGGTCTCAACGTTTCAAATGCGGCTTGAGATCAAAAGAAAAAGAAAGTTGATTGTACATAGAGGATGACATGCGGGTCCCATGAGTCAGCAGCTTACTCAACGTTTCCAAGGCGGCAGGGGATCAAAAGAAAAAGGAAATAGCCAAAAATCAGAGGGTGAAAAAAACCCAAGAAAATAAACTTTTATAGCACATAGAGGATGACATGCGGGTCCCATGAGCCAGCAGGTTCCTCAACGTTTCAAATGTGGCATGGGATCGAAAGAAAAAGGCAAGTGACCAAATATCAGGAGCCAAAAATAATTCAAGAAAAGAAACTTGATTGTACATAGAGGATGACATGCGGGTCCCATTTAGCAGCAGCGGTATCACCGTTTGAGAGGCTGCACGGGATCGAAAGAAAAAGGCAAGTGACCAAATATGAGGTTCCAAAAAAATCCAAGAAAAGAAAGTTTTATAGTACATAGAGGATGACATGCGGGTCCCATGATCCTGCAGGTTCCTCAACGTTTCAAACATGGCATGAGATCGAAAGAAAAAGGCAAGTGACCAAATATGAGGAGCCAAAAATAATTCAAGAAAAGAAAGTTTTATAGTACATAGAGGATGACATGCGGGTCCCTGATACGTCCAATTTGCATCACTATTTTATATCATAATTTGCTGTTATTCATTGATATATTTCATATTTGGAGATGATACTTATGTTATTTCATCTATTTTGCATGTTTCATGATTATTGGAGGATCGCGCACCGGAGTCAGGATTCTGCTGGAAAAAGCGCCGTCAGAATGCAATATTTTGAAAGATCAACAATTGACGGAATTTATATGAAAAATCCTATTTTTCCAGAAGACGACGAGAGCCAGAAGGAGGAGCCGAGGAGGGCCACCATGGGCCCCCCTCATAGGCCGGCGCGGGCCCTGCCCTAGTCGCGCCGCCTTGTGGGGAGGGGGCCCACAGCCCCCTCTGGCCTCCTCTCCTTCGCGTATTTCTTCGTCCCGAAAACCTAAGCTCTGGGGGATAGTCGCGAAGAGTCACAGCCGCCTCTGCGGGGCGGAGAACACCAGAGAGAAAAGAGCACTCCGGCAGGCTGAGATCCGCCGGGGAAATTCCCTCCCGGAGGGGGAAATCGACGCCATCGTCACCGTCATCGAGCTGGACACCATTTCCATCACCATCATCATCATCTACATCATCATCACCGTCGTCTCCACCGCTGCACATCGTCACCGCCGTAACGATTTGGGTTGGATCTTGATTGTTTGATAGGGGAAACTTTCCCGGTGTTGATTTCTACTAGTTATTGATGCTATTGAGTGAAACCATTGAACCAAGGTTTATGTTCAGATTCTTATTCATCATCATATCACCTCTGATCATGTTCCATATGATGTCTCGTGAGTAGTTCGTTTAGTTCTTGAGGACATGGGTGAAGTCTAAATGTTAGTAGTGAAGTATGGTTGAGTAATATTCAATGTTATGCTATTTAAGTTGTGGTGTTATTCTTCTAGTGGTGTCATGTGAACGTCGACTACATGACACTTCACATTTATGGGCCTAGGGGGATGCATCTTGTATTCATTTGCCAACTGCGGGGTTGCCGGAGTGACAGAAACCTGAACCCCCGTTGGTATATCGATGCAGGAGGGATAGTAGGATCTCAGAGTTTAAGGTTGTGGTTAGATTTATCTTAATTACTTTCTTGTAGTTGTGGATGCTTGCAAGGGGTATAATCACAAGTATGTATTAGTCCTAGGAAGGGCGGTACATTAGCATAGGTTCACCCACACAACACTTATCAAAACAATGAAGATTAATTAGCCATATGTAGCGAAAGCACTAGACTAAAATCACGTGTGTCCTCAAGAACGTTTGGTCATTATAAGTAAACAAACCGGCTTGTCCTTTGTGCTAAAAAGGATTGGGCCACTCACTGCAATTGTTACTCTCGCACTTTACTTACTCGTACTTTATTCAACTGCTACATCAAAACCCCCTGAATACTTGTCTGTGAGCATTTACAGTGAATCCTTCATCGAAACTGCTTGTCAACACCTTCTGCTCCTTGTTGGGATCGACATTATTACTTATCGAAAATACTACGATACACCCCCTATACTTGTGGGTCATCAAGACTATTTTCTGGTGCCGTTGCCAGGGAGTGAAGCGCTATTGGTAAGTGAAATTGGTAAGGGAAACTTTTACTGTTTGTGCTGATTTTATTTCTGCCTGCTGCCATAATTCATTATGGAGAGATCTTCTCTTGAGTTTTTATTTGGAAAATCTACTACTACTGCAAAGGTAGTGGATGAGGCGCCAGGTGAGGAAGAAATACCATACAAAATACCTATGAAAATTATTGAACGTGTAGTGGATAACCGTTATACAGGGGATGGAACTGTCAACCCTGGAGATCATTTACTGTTCTTACATGAATTATGCGGTTTATTCAAGTGTGCAGGTATTGCTATGGATGAAGTGAGGAAGAAACTATTCTCTATATCGTTGTCTGGTAAAGCGGCGCATTGGTATAAATTACTGGATAATGGGGATTCTCTTGAATGGAATGATATTGTGCCCCGGTTTTATTCTAAGTTCTATCCTCCAAGTGAAATTCACAAGGATCGGAACCGCATAATAATTTTTGGCCTCATGATGGAGAGAGTATTGCCCAAGCGTGGGGGAGATTGAATTCCTTAATGCTCAAATGCCCCATTCATGAGCTTCCTGGTAATATTATTATTGATAATTTCTATGCAAGACTTTCTTTTCAAGACAAGACCTTGCTGGATACTTCTTGCTCTGGATCATTTACACGCAACAAAGAAGAGTTTAAAAGGGACCTTGTTAATCGGATCCAGGAGAATACTGAAGGATGGGAGAACGACAAAGGTAGAGAATCAGGTATAAATTATGATTATAAATGCATTGAAGCTTTTATGGATACTGATAAATTTCGTAATATTAGTGCTACTTATGGTCTTGATTCTCAAGTTGTTGCAAATCTTCATAAAGCTTTTGCCTCTCATTATGAATTGCCTAAGAAGAATTTTGATAAGTATCATGAACCGTATAAAGATAAAATTGATTCATCTATAAATAAATGTGTTGTAGTTGAAACTGTTGATCATGTTATTCCTGAAGCTTATATTGAAAAAACTCCTTTTCCTGCTAAAATGAAGGAGTACTCTGTTATAAATAGTGCGGTTAATAAAAGTGAAAAGAAACCTATAGAACCTGAAGAACAAATAAAAGTTGAACCTGCTATTGCAATTGTTAAAGATCTTGTGACTGAAAATGTGGAGGATGGTCATATTATTTTCTGTGAAGATGCTTCTAATATTGTTTCACATCCTAATAAGTCCAAGAAAACAAGTGTTCCTATGCTATCTGTTAGAATTGGTGATCATTGTTATTATGGTTTATGTGATATTGGTGCAAGTATTAGTGATATTCCTTATGAGCTTTACACGGAGATTATGCACGAAATTGGTTCTTGTGAACTTGAAGATATTGATGTGGTTATTCGGCTGGCTAATAGAGAAACTATCTCTCCAATTGGTATTGTTCGAGATGTGGAAGTTCTATGCGGTAAGATTAAATATCCTGCTGACTTTTTGGTACTTGGTTCTGCTGCTAGTAAATATTGTCCTATCATTTTTGGTAGACCTTTTCTAAATACTTGTGGAGCTGTTATAGATTGCAAGAAAGAGAAAATTTTGACTAAATTTGCTGGTGAATCTTATGAGTTTAATTTCTCTAAATTTGCCAAAACTCCTTATAAAGCTGATTCGCCTAATAATGATTTTAGAGTTGAACAGTGTGCATCTATTGCTCTTGCTCCTAACAATCCTTTGCAACAACATTTGGAGAATAGTGAGAGTGAAGTTTTTAGGGAAGAAAGAAGCGAGCTTGATGAAATTTTCCTTCGTCAACCTATTCTTAAGCATGATTTACCGGTAGAAGATCTGGGTACAACACCACCACCAAAGGAAGATCCTGTCTTTGATTTAAAACCATTGCCTGATAATCTTAAATATGCTCATATTGATGATAAGAAAATATATCCTGTTATTATTAGTTCTAAGCTTTCAGAGTTTGAAGAAGAAAGGCTATTGGAAATATTGAAGAAACACCGAGGTGCTATTGGCTACACTCTTGATGACTTGAAGGGGATTTCTCCCTCTATTTGCCAACACACCATTAATATGGAAGATGATGCAAAGCCTGTTGTTGAACATCAGCGTCGTCTAATTCCTAAGATGAAGGATGTGGTAAGAAATGAGGTATTAAGACTTCTTGAAGCTGGAATTATATATCCTATTGCTGATAGTAGATGGGTTAGTCCTGTGCATTTTGTTCCTAAGAAAGGAGGAATGACTGTTGTGCCTAATGATAATGATGAGCTCATACCTCAAAGAGTAGTTGTAGGGTATAGAATGTGCATTGATTATCGAAAAGTTAATAAGGTTACTAAGAAAGATCATTACCCTTTGCCTTTTATTGATCATGTTAGAAAGGTTATCCAAAAATACTCATTTTTGCTTTCTTGATGGCTATTTTGGGTTTTCACAAATTGCTGTTAAAACTAAGGATCAAGAGAAAACTACTTTCACTTGTCCCTATGGAACTTATTCTTATAGACGTATGCCTTTTGGTTTATGTAATGCCCCTGCTACTTTTCAAAGATGCATGTCTGCTATTTTTCATGGCTTTTGCGAGAATATTGTGGAGGTATTCATGGATGATTTTTCCGTCTATGGGAATTCTTTTGATAATTGCTTGCGGAACCTTGATAAAGTTTTGTAGAGATGTGAAGAAACTAACCTTGTTCTTAATTGGGAGAAATGCCACTTTATGGTTAATGAAGGAATTGTGTTGGGACATAAAATTTCTGAGAGAGGTATTGAAGTTGATAGAGCTAAAGTTGAAGCAATTGAGAAGATGCCCTATTCTAGGGATGTTGAAGGTATTCATAGTGTTTTTGGTCATGCTGGGTTTTATAGGAGGTTTATTAAAGACTTCTCCAAGATTTCAAAGCCTCTTACTAATCTTCTTCAAAAAGATGTACCTTTTGTTTTTGATGATGATTGTAAGGAAGCTTTTGAAACTCTAAAGAAAGCCTTAACAACTGCTCCTATAGTTGAACCTCCTGATTGGAACTTACCTTTTCAAATTATGTGTGATGCTAGTGATTTTGCTGTAGGCGCTGTTCTTGGACAGCGAGTAGATAAAAAGTTGAATGTTATTCACTATGCTAGTAAAACCCTTGATGCTGCTCAAAGAAATTATGCTACTACTGAAAAAGAATTGTTAGCTGTAGTCTTTGCTTGTGATAAGTTTAGATCTTATATTGTTGATTCAAAAGTTACAATTCATACTGATCATGCTGCAATTAGATACCTTATGCAAAAGAAAGATGCTAAGCCAAGGCTTATTAGATGGGTACTTCTGTTGCAAGAATTTGATTTACATATTGTAGATAGGAAAGGTGCTGATAATCCTGTTGCTGATAATTTGTCTAGATTGGAAAATATTGCTTATGATCCTGTTCCTGTTAATGATAGTTTTCCAAATGAACAATTGGTTGTAATAAAGGTGAGCTCGTGAGACAGTCCTTGGTACGCTGATTATGCTAACTTTATTGTTTCCAAGTACTTGCCTCCAACCTTTTCAGCCCAGCAAAGGAGGAAATTCTTTTATGACTTGAGGCATTATTTCTGGGATGACCCACACCTATATAAAGAAGGAGTGGATGGTATTCTGCGAAGGTGTGTTCCCGAATATGAACAGCAAGAGATATTGAGTAAATGTCATGGTAGTGCTTATGGAGGACATCACGCCAGAGATAGAACTGCACAAAAGGTTCTACAATCAGGTTTTTATTGGCCAACTCTCTTCAAAGATGCAAGGAAGTTTATTTTATCTTGCGATGAATGTCAAAGGGTTGGTAATATCTCCAGACGCAATGAAATGCCTATGAATTATACTCTTGTTATTGAACCATTTGATTGTTGGGGATTTGACTTCATGGGACCTTTACCCTCTTCAGAAGGTAACACTCATATACTTGTCGCTGTTGATTATGTTACTAAATGGGTGGAGGCCATACCTACAAAAAGTGCTGATGGTGAGACCTCTTTAAGAATGCTTTTTGATATTATTTTCCTCGATTTGGAGTTCCTAGATATATTATGACTGATGGAGGTTCTCATTTTATTCATGGTGGTTTTAGGAAAACTCTTGCTAAATATGGTATTAATCATAGGATTGCTTCCGCTTATCATCCTCAAACTAGTGGGCAAGTAGAACTATCAAATAGAGAGATTAAAGCTATCTTGCAAAAGACTGTTAATAAAACTAGAAAGAATTGGGCTAGTAAATTGAAGGAAGCACTATGGGCTTATAGAACTGCTTATAAAAATCCCATGGGAATGTCACCCTATAAAATGGTCTATGGAAAGGCTTGTCATTTACCTTTAGAACTAGAGCACAAAGCTTATTGGGCTGTAAGAGAATTAAATAAAGATCCTAAACTAGCCGGTAAGAAGAGATTGCTACAACTGAGTTCTCTAGACGAATGGAGAAGTGAAGCTTATGAAAATGCTAAACTCTTTAAAGAGAAAGTTAAGAAATGGCATGATAGAAGAATTATCAAAAGAGAATTTAATATTGGGGATAAAGTCCTATTGTATCGGTCTCGTCTCAGATTCTTTGCAGGGAAATTACTCTCGAAATGGGAAGGACCATATGTCGTTGAGGAGGTGTATCGTTCAGGAGCAATTAAAATTAGCTCTCTCCAAGGCAATGCCACACAAGTAGTGAATGGACAAAGACTCAAGCATTATATCTCAGGTGATTCTTATAATGAAGATGTTGATGTTATTCGAGTGGAAACACAGGAGGCTTTCATCAAAGGTCAAATTGACAGTCCGCCAGAACTCAACTTTGAATAGGTAACAGTACTGGTAAATAAAAGTTCGCGATTTACTTTTCGAACAATGTTTTTGCTATTTCTGGAAAATATGAAAAATTACTAGATCAAAACGGAGTGGAGGAGACGCACGAGGGCGTGCCCCCATAGGCCGGCGCGGGCCCCAGCATGGCTGCGCCGCCCTATGAGGTGGCCACCTCATCGCCCCTCTCTGACTCTGGTTCGACCTGGTACTTTCCTTTTGTCGTGAAAATTCCTGCTATATAATCCCCCGGACCCCTGGAGGTCCGTATATCGTTTTCTCGACGTGTTTTGTTTCGAGCTGTTTTCTGCCAGGATCTGCTTCGGATCTAGAGCCATCATGTCTTCGTCGGAAACTCCGAAGGACGGCTTCTGCGAGGACGTCGTCAACCTGTACATGAACGAGCTGAAGATGCACCCCAAGGAGTTGCTACTCATTGATGGAGAGTTGCAGATCAAAGATGTCCAGGGTCCTAAAGGAGAAGGAAGCTTACAAGACAGGATGGAGAAGCTAGAACAAGAGGTCTTCAACTACAAGAAGATGGATGAGCGTGAAGTGGACATCTTCCACAAGATTGTGTCTGAACTTATTGATGCACACAAGAAGGAGACTGCAAGGCTGTGGGACGACATCCTCTCGCTTCACGACACCGCCAACAAACTCCAAGCTCAACTCTATGACGTTCAGAATCAGAACTGTGAGTATGAAAACAGGTTTAAACACATAAGCTATGCTGCTAGTTTCAGGATCCCCGAGACCAAGATGTCGTTTGTTGATGGAGAGCCTCTTCCTTGGAAGTCTGATGATGGGAATTCATCACCACCATCGCCGAAGGAGTAATTCATCATCGGTATTGGCATCCCCTTGGTTTGTTCCAAGCTTGGGGGAGTGCCGTGGTATCACATCATCACTATCTTTTACTTTTTACTATCAAGTAGTGTCATATCATGAGTAGGGAAGTTGTCATATAAGATGGGTTGCAGTGTGGAAGTATCTCTCCTTTAGTTGGTTGTCTATGTATCCCTTGGTGTGAGTTATCGTTATGGAATATTAATGAGAAGTCTTATCATTTACATATTGCACATCTTATTTTAGTTTGCAATTCCTATTATATGATTGGTCTTGTTATTAGTATTGGTGTCACTTTGGGAGCATTGAATAAATCTATTTGGTTTTGGCAAACTTATCATTGGTTAATAGCAATAACACTTTGAGGTTTAAGTAGAAAAGAGAAATACATGTAGTTGTTTCATTGTCTTCTTTTCTTGTTAGCTCCTTAGCTTATTATTCTGAAGTTAAAATTGTTTGTGCTTACAAGGAAGATGCATGATTGTTTCTATCACATGTATATTTGTTTGTTTCCCTCAACTCTTATGCTTGCTAATTAACCTTGCTAGCCAAAAACCTGTACTGAGAGGGAATGCTTCTCGTGCATCCAAACCTTAACCCGAACCTATGCCATTTGTATCCACCATAACTACCTACTATATGGTATTTCCTGCCATTCCAAGTAAATACTTCGTGTGCTACCTTTAAACAATTCAAAATTTACTATCTCTTATTTGTGTCAATGTTTTATAGCTCATGAGGAAGTATGTGGTGTTTTATCTTTCAATCTTGTTGGGCAACTTTCACCAATGGACTAGTGGCTTCATCCGCTTATCCAATAATTTTGCAAAAAGAGCTGGCAATGGGATTCCCGGTCCCAAGTTAATTAACCATCATAATGTTACAAAAATAGACACTCCTCCATGGTATGTGATTGTTGGACGGCACCCGAGGATTTGGTTAGCCATGGCTTGAGAAAGCAAAGGTGGGGAGGAGTGTCATCTAAATAAAACTAAAATAAAAAGGCACTCCTTCATGGTATGAGATTGTTGGCAGGCACCCGAGGATTCGGTTAGCCATGGTTTGTGAAAGTAAAGGTTGGAAGGAGTGCCACCCAAAAATAAAATGTTTCATGGGAGCCGCTCTTTGAAGGTTTGTCTGGCAAGGGGGTTAGTGTACCCGCTACCAGTCGTTGACAACAACAAACACCTCTCAAAATGTTACTTTTACTCTCTTTATATGATTTCAAAACTGAAAAAGATCTAGCACATGATTTAATCCCTGCTTCCCTCTGCGAAGGGCCTGTCTTTTACTTTATATTGAGTCAGTAAACCTATTTCCCTCCATCTTAAGCAAGCATTTGAGTTGTTGTGATCAAACCATCTATATTGTGATTTACTTCATTATGTCTTTTACTCTTCCTTGTTTAGTACAAGTTTTATCTGAATGAATATAGCTTTGAAATTTATCAATGATTATGAGGAGATTATTATGATTGAGTATGCAAGTTGTGCCATATAAACTTTAACATGAGAGCGCTGCTCGATAGATAAGTATAACCTGTTAATTGTTCTCTGACCAAGAACGAAGTTTGCCATCACCAATTATGATTTCTTATGCACCTTTATTTGTGATTACCTTCTACTTGTTTCAAGTTGAATTATATGAGGAAGTTGTTTACTAGAATGTCTTGTGTGAATGAATATGATGCTTCTTGTCCGTATTTTATTTATCAACTCTTCACTCCATAAACATGTGGTCCTGTTTACCGAGTTCAGTTTCGCTTGGGGACAAGCAAAGTCTAAGCTTGGGGGGGTTGATACGTCCAATTTGCATCACTATTTTATATCATAATTTGCTGTTATTCATTGATATATTTCATATTTGGAGATGATACTTATGTTATTTCATCTATTTTGCATGTTTCATGATTATTGGAGGATCGCGCACCGGAGTCAGGATTCTGCTGGAAAAAGCGCCGTCAGAATGCAATATTTCGGAAGATCAACAATTGACGGAATTTATATGAAAAATCCTATTTTCCAGAAGACGACGAGAGCCAGAAGGAGGAGCCGAGGAGGGCCACCATGGGCCCCCCTCATAGGCCGGCGCGGGCCCTGCCCTGGCCGCGCCGCCTTGTGGGGAGGGGGCCCACGACCCCCTCTGGCCTCCTCTCCTTCGCGTATTTCTTCATCCCGAAAACCTAAGCTCTGGGGGATAGTCGCGAAGAGTCACAGCCGCCTCTGCGGGGCGGAGAACACCAGAGAGAAAAGAGCTCTCCGGCAGGCTGAGATCCGCCGGGGAAATTCCCTCCCGGAGGGGGAAATCGACGCCATCATCACCATCATCGAGCTGGACACCATCTCCATCACCATCGTCATCATCTACATCATCATCACCGCCGTCTCCACCACTGCACATCGTCACCGCCGTAACGATTTGGGTTGGATCTTGATTGTTTGATAGGGGAAACTCTCTCGGTGTTGATTTCTACTAGTTATTGATGCTATTGAGTGAAACCATTGAACCAAGGTTTATGTTCAGATTGTTATTCATCATCATATCACCTCTGATCATGTTCCATATGATGTCTCGTGAGTAGTTCGTTTAGTTCTTGAGGACATGGGTGAAGTCTAAATGTTAGTAGTGAAGTATGGTTGAGTAATATTCAATGTTATGCTATTTAAGTTGTGGTGTTATTCTTCTAGTGGTGTCATGTGAACGTCAACTACATGACACTTCACCTTTATGGGCCTAGGGGGATGCATCTTGTATTCGTTTGCCAATTGCGGGCTTGCCGGAGTGACATAAACCTGAACCCCCGTTGGTATATCGATGCAGGAGGGATAGCAGGATCTCAGAGTTTAAGGCTGTGGTTAGATTTATCTTAATTACTTTTTTGTAGTTGCGGATGCTTGCAAGGGGTATAATCACAAGTATGTATTAGTCCTAGGAAGGTCGGTACATTAGCATAGGTTCACCCACACAACACTTATCAAAACAATGAAGATTAATTAGCCATATGTAGCGAAAGCACTAGACTAAAATCCCGTGTGTCCTCAAGAACGTTTGGTCATTATAAGTAAACAAACCAGCTTGTCCTTTGTGCTAAAAAGGATTGGGCCACTCGCTACAATTGTTACTCTCGCACTTTACTTACTCGTACTTTATTCAACTGCTACATCAAAACCTCCTGAATACTTGTCCGTGAGCATTTACAGTGAATCCTTCATCGAAACTGCTTGTCAACACCTTCTTCTCCTCGTTGGGATCGACATTCTTACTTATCGAAAATACTACGATACACCCCCTATACTTGTGGGTCATCAGTCCCATGAGCCTGCAGGTTCCTCAACATTTCAAACGTGGCATGAGATCGAAAGAAAAAGGCAAGTGACCAAATATCAGGAGCCAAAAATAATTCAAGAAAAGAAACTTGATTGTACATAGAGGATGACATGCGGGTCCCAATTAGCAGCAGCGGTTTCACCATTTGAGAAGCGGCAGGGGATCGAAAGAAAAAGGCAAGTGCCCAAATATGAGGTGCCAAAAAAATCCAAGAAAAGAATGTTTTATAGTACATAGAGGATGACATGCGGGTCCCATTTGGAGCAGCGGTCTCAACGTTTCCAAGGCGGCACAGAACCAAAAGAAAAATGAAGTAGCCAGAAATCAGGGGGTGAAAAAAATCCAAGAAGAAAGATTTCAATTGGGCTGCATCTGGACATCTGGGACTTCGAACTATCCTGTTTGGCCTTTTGACTCGTACAATTTCAGCCCACTCCAAAACAGGAAAGTTCGGAATTTTCTAAAAAAAAACAGGAAAGTCCTATGCTTCGCAAAAACAAAAAAACAAGGAGATTCAACATATAAGTTTGTTTATGTAAAAATAAAGATTTAATTTATCCGTTTGAAATAGCTCGGAGCGCAATACACTGTTTATTGTCTGCAAAATAATCAAGATATCACATGTTTCTTGTACGGGGAGGCTGACATCGGGGACCCATGAGCCAGCAGCGTCGTCAACGTTTTAAAGACGGCAGGGGATGGAAAGAAAAAATAAACCAAAAATATGTTGGTAAAAAATCCAAGAAAAGAAACATTTTCGTTCTAAGAGGATGACATGCAGGACCCATGAGGCAGCAGCATCCTCAGCGTTTATTGTTCATAGAGGCTAACATGTTGGACCCGTGAGCCAGCAGCGTCCTTAACGTTTTAAATGTGGTAGGAGATCGAAAGAAAAAATTAGCCAAAAATCATTTGGTAAACAAAATCCAAGAAAATAAACATTTATCGTTCTGAGAGGATGACATGCGGGACCCATGAGGCAGCAGCATCCTCAACGATTCCAAGGCGGCAGGGGATCAAAGAAAAAAAAGGAAGTATCCCGAAATTAATTAGGGGTTCAAAATAAATCCATCAAAGGAAACTTTTATTATTCACAGAGGATGACATGTGGGACCGACCTGCCAACAGCGTCCTCATCGTTTCAAAGGGGACAGGAGATCAAAAGAAAAAGGCAAATAGCCAGAAATTAGGGGTCAAAAATAACTCCAAAAAAGGAAACTTTTATTGTTCGTAGAGGATGACATGCGGGACCCATGAGCCAGCAGCTTACTCAACGTTTCAAAGGTGGCATGAGATCGAAAGAAAAAGGCACGTGACAAAATATTAGGAGCCAAAGATAATGCAAGAAAAAAAACTTTATAGTACATAGAGGATGACATGCGGGTCCCAATTAGCAGCAGCGGTCTCAACGTTTCAAATGCGGCTTGAGATCAAAAGAAAAAGAAAGTTGATTGTACATAGAGGATGACATGCGGGTCCCATGAGTCAGCAGCTTACTCAACGTTTCCAAGGCGGCACGGGATCAAAATAAAAAAATCCAAGAAAAATCTTTTATAGTACATAGAGGATGACATGCGGGTCCCATGAGCCAGCAGGTTCCTTAACGTTTTCAAAGGCGGCATGAGATCGAAAGAAAAAGGCAAGTGACCAAAAATCAGAGGGTGGAAAATAATCCAAGAAAGAAACTTTTATTGTACATACAGGATGACATGCGGGTCCCATTTTGCAGCAGCGGTCCCAACGTTTCAAATGCGACTTGAGATCAAAAGAAAAAGAAAGTAGACAGAAATTAGGGGGTCAAAAAAATCCAAGAAAAGAAAGTTGATGGACATAGAGGATAACATGTGGGTCCCATGAGCCAGCAGGTTCCTCAACGTTTCAAACGTGGCATGAGATCGAAAGAAAAAGGCAAGTGACCAAATATCAGGATCCAAAAATAATTCACGAAAAGAAACTTGATTGTACATAGAGGCTGACATGTGGGACCTATGAGCCAGCAGAGTCCTCAACGTTTCAAAGGCGGCAGGGGATCAAAAGAAAAAGGAAATAGCCAAAAATCAGAGGGTGAAAAAAAACCAAGAAAATGAACTTTTATAGTACATAGAGGATGACATGCGGGTCCCATGAGCCAGCATGTTCCTCAACGTTTCAAACGTGGCATGAGATCGAAAGAAAAAGGCAAGTGACCAAATATCAGGAGCCAAAAATAATTCAAGAAAAGAAAGTTTTATAGTACATAGAGGATGACATGCGGGTCCCATTTAGCAGCAGCGGTCTCACCGTTTGAGAGGCGGCAGGGGATCGAAAGAAAAAGGTAAGTGATCAAATATGAGGTGCCAAAAAAATCCAAGAAAAGAAAGTTTTATAGTACATAGAGGATGACATGCGGGTCCCATTTAGCAGCAGCGGTATCACCATTTGAGAGGCGGCAGGGGATCGAAAGAAAAAGGTAAGTGACCAAATATGAGGACCCAAAAAAATCCAAGAAAAGAAAGTTTTATAGTACATAGAGGATGACATGCGGGTCCCATTTAGCAGCAACGGTATCACCGTTTGAGAGGCGGCAGGGGATCGAAAGAAAAAGGTAAGTGACCAAATATGAGGTGCCAAAAAAATTCAAGAAAAGAAAGTTTTATAGTACATAGAGGATGAAATGCGGGTCCCATTTAGCAGCAGCGGTATCACCGTTTGAGAGGCAGCAGGGGATCGAAAGAAAAAGGCAAGTGACCAAATTTGAGGTGCCAAAAAAAAACTCCAAGAAAAGAAAGTTGATTGCTCATAGAGGATGACATGCGGGTCCCATTTAGCAGCAGCGGTATCACCGTTTGAGAGGCGGCAGGGGATCGAAAGAAAAAGGTAAGTGACCAAATATGAGGTGCCAAAAAATCCAAGAAAAGAAAGTTTTATAGGACATAGAGGATGACATGCGGGTCCCATTTAGCAGCAGCGGTATCACTGTTTGAGAGGCGGCAGGGGATCGAAAGAAAAAGGCAAGTGACGAAATTTGAGGTGCCAAAAAAACTCCAAGAAAAGAAAGTTTTATAGTACATAGAGGATGACATGTGGGTCCCATTTAGTAGCAGCGGTCTCAACGTTTCCAAGGCGGCAAGGGATCAAAAGAAAAAGGAAGTAGCCAGAAATCAGGGGGTCAAAAAAATCCAAGAATAGAAAGAATTTTGGTTCATAGAGGATGATATGCGGGACCCATGATCCTGCATCGTAAACGGCTCGATCGGAGAGCGTTGAATGAGATGGCGCGATCGAGAAAAAAAAACAATGCTAGAGAGGCTGCCATCTGGGCCGTAGATCCCTCGGCGGTGCGGATTTGCGTTGACTCGGCCGGCGAACCCGAGAATTCGAGATGCACCACGTCCCGGGCTACCATACGCAACGTTTTGGTCGGTTTCGTCGGGCTAGGTGGCCTCAAAAACGAGAAAAAAAACGTTTTGACATGCACAACGGACAGACCCAAAATCGTCGGCCATGGTACACTAGCAACCACGACGCGACTTCAACTTTGTCGGCCATGGCAACTTTTCTTGTAGTGGTTTAGGGTGTTTAGGGTTTAGGGTTTTAGGGTTTAAGGTTTAGCGATCATCGATCGATCGAGTGCGCACACACATTAATTATTAGAGGCACCCGCGCCTTTGCACATAAAGTGCATGCGTATATATGTGTGTTTTTGGCCACCAACGATATATAGATGATCGAGAGAGAGAGATTAAAATCCCCAAGAATATGTTCAAAAGTATATTAAAATATATGCACAAATGCAATGGTAGGCCATGCATGCACACTAATTTTATATATATTATGAGGCAACTTAATCAAATGTGTTTTCATTCGAGAGAACTTGTCAAAAATCAAGTTAATTAATTTATCATCGATTATTATATAATTAATTAATGAATGTCAGGGATATGCATGTTATTCAACATGATCGATATAGGCCATGTATATATTAATTGCTGTTAATCTACAGTTTGCTAGCTAGCTGCTATATATAGAGCATGTTTTTATTAGATCGAGTTATAGCTAGTATAGTTTAGGGTTATGTGTTTTAATTAAGTAGGGTTTGATTAGCTAGGGTTAGTTATATATATGGTTTAGGGTTAATGCATGGCACATTTAATTTAATTAGATGACCACGAGGCACCCCTGGCCTGCTTGATGCACAATTAAGTGTTGTTGGTCTATATATAGGGTTTAATTAGGGTTTAGTGTTTAGGGTTAGCTAGGGGTTAGGGTTAGGGTTTAGGGTTTAGGGTTTAGTGTTTAGGGTGTTTAGGGTTTAGGGTTTTAGGGTTTTAGGGTTTAAGGTTTAGCGATCATCGATCGATCGAGTGCGCACACACATTAATTATTAGAGGCACCCGCGCCTTTGTGCATAAAGTGCATGCGTATATATGTGTGTGTTTTTGGCCACCAATGATACATAGATCGAGAGAGAGAGATTGAAATACCCAAGAATATGTTCAAATATTTATTAAAACTAGTGAATTCCCCACGCGTTGCTGCAGAAATTTAAGAGTTCTTGATAGTGGCATGGATAAGAAATTATGAATAAATATTGAAAGTCACTTGCCTTTCTGATCAAACTTAACTACTGAACAACTAATATGCTACTGGTGTATGCATGTATATGTGAAGTGATGATATAAATCAACGTGAGAAAGTATACTTTTAAGACCTTACATTCATTAAAATAGACAAAATAACTAAGATTCCTCTCAATATCATTACTGCATAATTGAGAGTCTGAGATAATCAGTAGACAAGTTGTTGACCAATTTCTTCGAACAACACCACGCTGATATCACGGATGGTGAGAGGAGCAATCTGCCTGCCTGTAATGAAAACAAATGACACCATCAGATCAATAACTCAATATGCATATGGAAAATTTAGAGTTGGACAAAGAAAACAATTATCCGCACCATGATGGAGAGAGAGAGGCAACCGTATGTGCTGAAACCTTACATCAACACTTAAATTAGGCATAACCGTAACTTCTTAAAATGAGAACTTCTCAAAAGCAAGTGAGTTCCAATACATACCAATTGAAAATGTTAAAAACGGGGGCTTGATTTCAGTTCAACCTGTTAATGATGGGAAAAAAGAAGAGGCGGGGTAATGTATATGGGAAATTCCAAACAAAGAAACTGGAGATAGGAGCTCGTACATGTGGCCTGTAGCACTGTGTGGCGAAGCAGAGGAGATGAGGACCGACTAAGAGGAAAATCATGCATTCAATCAGAAAGGTGAATTAAAAGTCATGGATTCAGAACCTTGTCGTATCTCCTCTCACGGCCATAGACATAGACGGGGTATTGCGTACACACAGTCATGATTCATGAAGACAGTAGATGTAAGCATTGTCAGCTTGTAGACTATATATAACTAAACAATACGATGATGGGTGGATCTGTGATGGATTGGCCGCCTTCTGTTAAATGCAAGTGGAGAGCCTGATACGTCTCCGACGTATCGATAATTTCTTATGTTCCATGCCACATTATTGATGATATCTAAATGTTTTATGCATACTTTATGTCATATTTATGCGTTTTCCGGAACTAACCTATTGACGAGATGCCGAAGGGCCAGTTGCTGTTTTCTGCTGTTTTTTGTTTCAGAAATCCTAGTAAGGAAATATTCTCGGAATTGGACGAAATCAACGCCCAGAGTCTTAGGATTGGACGAAGCTTCCAGAACACCCGAGAGTCGCCAGAGAGGGGCCACAGGCCCACCAGACGACAGGGTGGCGCGGCCTAGGCCTTGGCCGCGCCCCCCTAGTGTGTCACCGCCTCGTCGACCTTCCGACTCCGCCTCTTCGCCTATATAAAGGTCCCTGACCTAAAACATCGATACGAAAAAGCCACGGTACGAGAAACCTTCCAGAACCGCCGCCATCGCGAAGCCAAGATCTAGGGGACAGGAGTCTCTGTTCCGGCACACCGCCGGGACGGGGAAGTGCCCCCGGAAGGCTTCTCCATCGACACCGCTGCCATCTCCACCGCCATCTTCATCAACGCTGTTGTCTCCCATGAGGAGGGAGTAGTTCTCCATCGAGGCTCGGGGCTGTACCGGTAGCTATGTGGTTAATCTCTCTCCTATGTACTTCAATACAATAATCTCATGAGCTGCCTTACATGATTGAGATTCATATGATGATGCTTGTAATCTAGATTTCATTATGCTAGTCAAGTGGATTTTACTTATGTGATCTCCGGAGACTCCTTGTCCCACGTGTGTAAAGGTGACAGTGTGTGCACCGTGTGGGTCTCTTAGGCTATATTTCACAGAATACTTATTCACTGTTATGAATGGCATAGTGAAGTGCTTATTTATATCTCTTTATGATTGCAATGTGTTTTGTATCACAATTTATCTGTGTGCTACTCTAGTGATGTTATTAAAGTAGTTTATTCCTCCTGCACGGTGTAATGGTGACAGTGTGTGCATCGTGTTAGTACTTGGCGTAGGCTACGATTGTGATCTCTTGTAGATTATGAAGTTAACTATTGCTATGATGGTATTGATGTGATCTATGCCTCCTTTCGTAGCATGAAGGTGACAGTGTGCATGCTATGTTAGTACTTGGTTTGGTTATGTTGATCTGTCATGCACTCTAAGGTTATTTAAATATGAACATCGAATATTGTGGAGCTTGTTAACTCCGGCATTGAGGGTTCGTGTAATCCTACACAGTTAGTGGTGTTCATCATCCAACAAGAGGGTGTAGAGTCTAGCATCTATCTATTTATTCTGTTATGTGATCAAAGTTGAGAGTGTCCACTAGTGAAAGTATGATCCCTAGGCCTTGTTCCTAAATACTGCTATCGCTGCTTGTTTTTATTCTGCATCGTATCTTGTCCGCTATATTACCACCATCAACCACACGCCAGTCCTAGACAGCAAAGCACTTTTCTGGCGCTGTTACTACTGCTCATACTTATTCATACCACCTGTATTTCACTATCTCTTCGCCGAACTAGTGCACCTATTAGGTGTGTTGGGGACACAAGAGACTTCTTGCTTTGTGGTTGCATGGTTGCATGAGAGGGATATCTTTGACCTCATCCTCCCTGAGTTCGATAAACCTTGGGTGATCCAATTAAGGGAAACTTGCTGCTGTTCTACAAACCTCTGCTCTTGGAGGCCCAACACTGTCTACAAGAATAGAAGCACCCATAGACATCAAGCACTTTTCTGGCGCCATTGCAGGGGAGGAAAGGTAAAAGGCACTCATACTCCGGTTCCAGGTAACTAAGTACTTTTCTGGCGCCATTGTATGTGTGCTCGAAGCTATTTCCTTTAGATCCTGCAATTGCATCTTTTTGTTTCTTGTTTACACTAGTAAGGCATAATGGACAACAATGAGCTTCTTATTCTATTTCCTGATTTAAGACATGGATGGTTTGATCCGAAAATTAAAAAACCCATGGAACATGTTAGTATGAACGCTTTGAACACTATTGTTGCTAATGTTATGGAAAATTCTAAGCTTGGGGAAGCTGGCTTTGATGAGCATGATCTTTTTAGTCCCCCAAGCATTGAGGAGAAAATTTTCTTTGATGATACTTTGCCTCCTATTTATGATGATTATAATGATAGTGGTCTTTTGGTGCCGCCTGTTATGGAGGATAAATTTGATTATGATTACAATATGCCTCCTATATTTGATGATGAGAATAATAATGATAGCTACTTTGTTGAATTTGCTCCCACTATTACTAATAAAATTGATTATGCTTATGTGGAGAGTAATAATTTTATGCATGAGACTCATGATAAGAATGCTTTATGTGATAGTTATATTGTTGAGTTTTCTCATGATGCTGCTGAAAATCTTTATGAGAGAGGAAAATATGGTTGTAGAAATTTTCATGTTACTAAAACACCTCTCTTTTTGCTGAAAATCTTGAAGCTGCACTTGTTTTATCTTTCTATGCTTGTTGCACTATGCTCCATGAACTTGTTTATTTACAAGATTCCTTTCCATAGGAAGCATGTTAGGCTTAAATGTGTTTTGAATTTGCCTCTTGATGCTCTCTTTTGCTTCAAATACTATTTCTTCAGAGTGCATCATTAAAATTGCTGAGCCCATCTTAATGGCTATAAAGAAAGAACTTCTTGGGAGATAACCCATGTGTTTATTTTACTACAGCAACTTTGTTTTATATTTGTGTCTTGGAAGTTGTTACTACTGTATCAACCTCTCCTTATCTTTATTTTATTGCATTGTTGTGCCAAGTAAAGTCTTTGATAGTAAGGTTCATACTAGATTTGGATTACTGCGCAGAAACAGATTTCTTGCTGTCACAAATCTGGGCCTAATTCTATGTAGGTAACTCAGAAAATTATGCCAATTTACGTGAGTGATCCTCAGATATGTACGCAACTTTCATTAAATTTGAGCATTTTCATTTGAGCAAGTCTGGTTCCTCAATAAAATTCGTCTTTACGGACTGTTCTGTTTTGATAGATTCTGCCTTTTATTTCGCATTGCTTCTTTTGCTATGTGGGATGGATTTCTTTGTTCCATTAACTTCCAGTAGCTTTAGGAAATGTCCAGAAGTGTTAAAAATGATTGTGTCACCTCTGAACATGTGAATTTTGATTATGCACTAACCCTCTAATGAGTTTGTTTCGAGTTTGGTGTGGAGGAAGTTTTCAAGGGTCAAGAGAGGAGGATGATACAATGTGATCAAGGAGAGTGAAAGCTCTAAGCTTGGGGATGCCCCGGTGGTTCATCCCTGCATATTTCAAGAAGACTCAAGCGTCTAAGCTTGGGGATGCCCAAGGCATCCCCTTCTTCATCGACAAATTATCAGGTTCCTTCTCTTGAAACTATATTTTTATTCGGTCACATCTTATGTACTTTACTTGGAGCGTCTGTGTGCTTTTGTTTTTGTTTTTGTTTGAATAAATGATTGTGTGGGAGAGAGACACGCTCCGCTGGTTCATATGAACACATGTGTTCTTAGCTTTTAATTTTCATGGCGAAGGTTGAAACTGCTTCGTTAATTGTTATATGGTTGGAAACGGAAAATGCTACATGTAGTAATTGGTATGATGTCTTGAATAACTTGATACTTGGAAATTGTTGTGCTCATGTTCAAGCTCTTGCATCATATACTTTGCACCTATTAGTGAAGAAATACATAGAGCTTGCTAAAATTTGGTTTGCATAATTGGTCTCTCTGAGGTCTAGATAATTTCTAGTAAAGTGTTTGAACAACAAGGAAGACGGTGTAGAGTCTTATAATGTTTACAATATGTCTTTTATGTGAGTTTTGCTGTACCAGTTCATCCTTGTGTTTGTTTCAAATAACCTTGCTAGCCTAAACCTTGTATCGAGAGGGAATACTTCTCATGCATCCAAAATCCTTGAGCCAACCACTATGCCATTTGTGTCCACCATACCTACCTACTACATGGTATTTCTCCGCCATTCCAAAGTAAATTTCTTGAGTGCTACCTTTAAACAATTCAAAAAAATTCACCACTGATTTGTGTCAATGTTTTATAGCTCATGAGGAAGTATGTGGTGTTTATCTTTCAATCTTGTTGGGCAACTTTCACCAATGGACTAGTGGCTTCATCCGCTTATCCAATAATTTTGCAAAAAGAGCTGGCAATGGGATTCCCAGTCCCAAATTAATTAACAAAAATAGACACTCCTCCGTGGTATGTGATTGTTGGACGGCACCCGAAGGATTCGGTTAGCCATGGCTTGAGAAAGCAAAGGTGGGGAGGAGTGTCATCATAATAAAACTAAAATAAAAAGGCACTCCTTCATGGTATGAGATTGTTGGCAGGCACCCGAGGATTCGGTTAGCCATGGTTTGAGAAAGAAAGGTTGGAAGGAGTGCCACCCAAAAATAAAAAATAAAATGGGAGCCGCTCTTTGAAGGTTTGTCTGGCAAGGGGGTTAGAGTACCAGCTACCATTCGTTGACAACAACAAACACCTCTCAAAACTTTACTTTTATGCTCTCTATATGTTTTCAAAACCAAAGCTCTAGCACAAACATAGCAATCAATGCTTCCCTCTGCGAAGGGCCATTCTTTTACTTTTATGTTGCGTCAGTTCGCCTATATCTCTCCACCTCAAGAAGCAAACACTTGTGTGAACTGTGCATTGATTCCTACATACTTGCATATTGCACTTATTATATTACTTTGCATTGACAACTATCCATGAGATATACATGTTACAAGTTGAAAGCAACCGCTGAAACTTAATCTTCCATTGTGTTGCTTCAATGCCTTTACTTTAAATTTATTGCTTTATGAGTTAACTCTTATGCAAGACTTATTGATGCTTGTCTTGAAAGTACTATTCATGAAAAGTCTTTGCTATATGATTCATTTGTTTACTCATGACATTTACCATTGTTTTGATCGCTGCATTCATTACACGTGCTTACAATAGTATGATCAAGGTTATGATGGCATGTCACTCCAGAAATTATCTTTGTTATCGTTTACCTGCTCGGGACGAGCAGAAACTAAGCTTGGGGATGCTGATACGTCTCCGACGTATCGATAATTTCTTATGTTCCATGCCACATTATTGATGATATCTACATGTTTTATGCATACTTTATGTCATATTTATGCGTTTTCCGGAACTAACCTATTGACGAGATGCCGAAGGGCCAGTTGCTGTTTTCTGCTGTTTTTGGTTTCAGAAATCCTAATAAGGAAATATTCTCGGAATTGGACGAAATCAACGCCCAGAGTCTTAGGATTGGACGAAGCTTCCAGAACACCCGAGAGTCGCCAGAGAGGGGCCACAGGCCCACCAGACGACAAGGTGGCGCGGCCCAGGCCTTGGCCGCGCCCCCCTAGTGTGTCACTGCCTCGTCGACCTTCCGACTCCGCCTCTTCGCCTATATAAAGGTCCCTGACCTAAAACATCGATACGAAAAAGCCACGGTACGAGAAACCTTCCAGAGCCGCCGCCATCGCGAAGCCAAGATCTGGGGGACAGGAGTCTCTGTTCCGGCACGCCGCCGGGACGGGGAACTGCCCTCGGAAGGCTTCTCCATCGACACCGCTGCCATCTCCACCGCCATCTTCATCAACGCTGCTGTCTCCCATGAGGAGGGAGTAGTTCTCCATCGAGGCTCGGGGCTGTACCGGTAGCTATGTGGTTAATCTCTCTCCTATGTACTTCAATACAATAATCTCATGAGCTGCCTTACATGATTGAGATTCATATGATGATGCTTGTAATCTAGATGTCATTATGCTAGTCAAGTGGATTTTACTTATGTGATCTCCGGAGACTCCTTGTCCCACGTGTGTAAAGGTGACAGTGTGTGCACCGTGTGGGTCTCTTAGGCTATATTTCACAGAATACTTATTCACTGTTATGAATGGCATAGTGAAGTGCTTATTTATATCTCTTTATGATTGCAATGTGTTTTGTATCACAATTTATCTGTGTGCTACTCTAGTGATGTTATTAAAGTAGTTTATTCCTCCTGCACGGTGTAATGGTGACAGTGTGTGCATCGTGTTAGTACTTGGCGTAGGCTATGATTGTGATCTCTTGTAGATTATGAAGTTAATTATTGCTATGATGGTATTGATGTGATCTATGCCTCCTTTCGTAGCGTGAAGGTGACAGTGTGCATGCTATGTTAGTAATTGGTTTGGTTATGTTGATCTGTCATGCACTCTAAGGTTATTTAAATATGAACATCGAATATTGTGGAGCTTGTTAACTCCGGCATTGAGGGTTCGTGTAATCCTACACAGTTAGTGGTGTTCATCATCCAACAAGAGGGTGTAGAGTCTAGCATCTATCTATTTATTCTGTTATGTGATCAAAGTTGAGAGTGTCCACTAGTGAAAGTATGATCCCTAGGCCTTGTTCCTAAATACTGCTATCGCTGCTTGTTTACTGTTCTACTGCATCTGTACTGTCCGCTATATTACCACCATCAACCACACGCCAGTCCTGGACAGCAAAGCACTTTTCTGGCGCTGTTACTACTGCTCATATTTATTCATACCAGATGTATTTCACTATCTCTTCGCCGAACTAGTGCACCTATTAGGTGTGTTGGGGACACAAGAGACTTCTTGCTTTGTGGTTGCAGGGTTGCATGAGAGGGATATCTTTGACCTCTTCCTCCCTGAGTTCGATAAACCTTGGGTGATCCACTTAAGGGAAACTTGTTGCTGTTCTACAAACCTCTGCTCTTGGAGGCCCAACACTGTCTACAAGAATAGAAGCACCCGTAGACATCAGAGCCCCTTCAGCTACCCTCCACTAATTTCATCCAAGGGCTGTGTGGATCTCTCTATTATAATTAGAAGATGAACATGTGTGGGATTGTGGTAATTTTTTGGAAACTGACAGTGGCAGTTTAGAAGACGAAGAACTTGATGTTTCATCACAGAAAACACTTCGGACAGTTCGTGGGCCTTAAAGTAGTGCTTGTGGTGAGGGATGATGAGCCTGCCATCCTACCGATAAGTAAGTACCGTCGATTGGAAATCCAATGATAGGAAATAATTGTGATGATGTGGCTGCACCAAACTTGAGCTTGCAAACATTAAATGCGTTTTAGTGGGGATGAACTTTATATATATTATAGATATATGCATGAATGCATGGTAGGCCATGCATGCACACTAATTATATATATATATATATTGTGAGGCAACTTAATCAAATGTATGTGTTTTCATTCGAGAACTTGTCAAAATTCAAGTTAATTAATTTATCAATACTAATTAGTTAGGGTTTAGGGTTAGGGTTAGGGTTTAGGATTAGGGTTATTAGGGTTTAGGGTTTTATTAGGGTTTAAATTTAACTTGTTGTGAATTAAAATACAACTTTTTTATTTGTGTGTTACAATTAATCAAAACTAGATCAATCGAGTGCGCACACACATGAATTATTAGAGGCACCCGCGCCTTTGCGCATAAAGCGCATGCATATGTGTGTTGTTCTGGCCACCAATGATAGATCGAGAGAGAGAGAGAGAGAGAGATTGAAATCCCCAAGAATTAATATGTTCAAATATATATATATAAATATATGCATGCGTGGTATATATATTGCTATAGGCCATATATCGGGAAGCAAGTTTTTTCAAGAACTCTTCGAAATATATATCTATATATTCAAGTTTACCTATGTTAAATGTACACTAGTGCACATATTTATAGATGACCCCCCTTGATGCGCAATTGTTGGCCATTTAGTTTGAATCCCATGAATGTTCATACATGATCAGCCATATGCAAGTTTTTTTGAGAACTTTCAAAATTAAATACAACTTTATCGATGCTAATCGAAACTACTATTGCACACATTAGAGGACCCCGACCCTTACGCAAGTGTGTTTTCCACCATCTATAGATTGAATCACAAGAATGTTTATACACATGTGGTATGCCATATTATATCATGAAGCAAGTTTTTTCGAGAACTTGTAAAAATTCAAGTTTATCGGTGCTAATGGAATCTAGCTAGTGCACATTAATTAGAGGACACACCCCCCTTTCGCAAGTGTTGACCATATATAAAGTTTGAATCCCAAAAATGTTCATATATGCATGATATAGGCCAACAATCGCGAACAAGTCTCTTGAATATATTGTCAAAATTCAAGCTTATCAGTGCTAATGGAAACTAGTGCACACTAGAGGACCTTGTTGCGCAAGTATTGGCCATCTATATATAGTTTGAATCCCAATAAGGTTCATACATGATAGGGCATATGTGTAAAGCAATTTTTCCCGAGAACTTGTCAAGATTCAAATTTATCGGTGTTAATGGAAACTAGTGCACATTAGAGGACCCCTTGCACAAGTGTTGGCCATCTATATATAATATGAATCCCAATAATGTTCATACATGATAGGGCATATGTGTGAAGCAATTTTTCCGAGAACTTGTCAAGATTCAAATTTATTAGTGCTAATGGAAACTAGTGCACATTAGAGGACCCCCCTTGCAAACGTGTTGGCCATCTATGTATAGTTTGAATCCGAATAATGTTCATACATGATAGGCCATATGTGAATCAATTTTTTCTTCCAAGAACTTGTCAAGATTCAAATTTATCGGTGCTAATGGAAACTAGTGCGCACTAGACGAGCCCCTTGCGCAAGTGTTGACCATTACATATTGTTTAAATCTCAAGAATGTTCATACATGATAGGCCATATGTGCAAAGGAATTTTTTTCCCGTGAACTTGTCAAAATTCAAGTTTATCGGTGCCAATGGAAACTAGTCCAAAAAATTACATAGAGGTCCAAAAGAACCAGACCATAACTAATAGGACCTGCAACTTTACAAAAAGGACCCCAAAACATATAGAAGAAAATCAATCGGGTCCTTCTCGACCGCACATCAGATCTCTGCTTCGCATCCTTTCCAGCAACTCCATCGCCGGGGACGCACCAACTTGGGACGGTGTCGCCGGTAGTCGCCGGGACGAAGGAGAAGAAGGGCCTCAGCAACGACATATTGGCTCTGAGAAGGGCCGTTGAAAGGCCAAGATGTGCACGGGCAAGACAGATGATGCCATTGTATGCCCCGACCTTGTGAATGTTAGAAGCTTGACTTTCCCATTGGCCAGATCTGAAGCACTGACCAAAGTAAGCCTCATCATTAGCGCCATCACCTTGATGGCACCAGATTGGGGTTTGGCCAGCAAGATCCGCCAGATCTGATCCGCCAGATTCACCATAGGCCAGATCTGAAGCCGATGATGAGATCCCCGACTGCATCGCGCCATTCTCCTCATGGGAAACACTGGATCTAAGCTTACAACAACACTAACTCCCTCGGATCCAAATTAGCTGGCTCAACTTTGCTTATCTAAATATGGATGTATCCACACATGTTTTTACTCTAGATACATACACGTCTAAGGAAAGTTGAATCAATTAATTTAGATCGGAGGGTGTACGATATACAGAGAGAAGTCGGCCTCGTCTCCGGCCGGCAAGGCCGCCGGAGAGAAGGCGGAGAGGAGCCGGGGGAGTGGGAGAGACTCGAGAGAGAAAGAGAAGAGGAAGAAATGAGAGCTCCCTGCGGAAGAACATTATTTTTGTCGTTCTGCTCGTAGCTTGAAACTGAAAATTTCGGCTGCGCGCCAAATCATGCCACCACATCCATTCGAAAATCCCGTGACCAGTTTTACCCTTTTAACCCTGGTACGGAAGCTACAACCCACCGACCATGGAGGGCTCATTCGGTAACAATGAAATATCTTGCCTAGATCCCGAACCCTCCCCACAGGCCCACACCCACCCACCAACCATTCGTCCCATTCGCTCAAAAATACTCTCACACGCCAAAGCTCTGACTCTCTACAGTACTAGATCTGCTTCGCCGCCGGCATACTCCTCCACAGCGTAGCCTTGATCGTGTTGGATGTCCACCCACTGGATCCGCTCCCCCGCCGCCCTAGCCACCGACGGATCTGCTTCACCACCGACCTCATCCACAGCGTAGCAATCAACGCCTTTCCTGTTGACATACCGGATCCTCTCCAATGGAACTGGGTCTACTTCACCGCGCCCCCCCTCCACAGAAGCCGATCTATTCCACCGACTACCTCGGCGCAGCGGCTGTATCAACTTCACCGAATCCCTTGCCAGCCAACTAGATCTGCTTCACTAACGCCTGCTTCTCCTGAAACAGGGTCGATTCATCATCTCCCGCGTTCGCCGCCGCTGGAATGCAAGCTGCCACCCCCGTCCACCCCGCCGCAACTTGGTTAGTACGCTGGCCCGTTAGATCGCAGTGTTTCTTTAGCCATGTTTTGTGTAGTTATTTGCAGAGCTCATATGCCATTAACTTTCTTGATGTGTTGCTTGGCATGAAGTTCGTTTAAATATTGTACAGTACAAAAGCATTATCTGGTCGCTACCATCCTATTCATTCTACTGACACATGTGTGCATCCACATATTTATAGCCTTATACCCATTCATTTACTGCCAGTTGTTTTTGTACTGCATGCTATTGTCGCACTGCTTTTATAGTCATGATATGGGCATTTCCAATCTGGTTGTTCTTATGCCACATCATTAGCTCACCGATAGCCGCTAGCTATTTTCTCGTGCCTGCTATTCTCACACTGCTTTTATAATCATACTATGTGCATTTCCAATCTGCTTGCTCTTATACCTCGTCATTAGCTTATAGCTATTTTTCCATTAATGCTCCTGTCGCACAGCTTGTATAGTTATTGTTGCGTGCATGTCTGGTCTTTGTAATATCATAAACTAACTTGTCAATGTTATTTTTCCTAGGGATTGATCATGTGAACCGCTTATTAGAACATCCAACATTAACAGCGGGGATGCTAGGGAAGGTTGGAATCTGAGTTCTTGGTTGGTAATTTTGGCAGTTTACTTCCGTTATTATCTATAACCTATATGCATTGTTCCTTATGCAAGAGATTAACACTTGGAACCCTGCCATAGCAATGTCATTCATGCTTTACTATGTTTCTGCCTATTTGATATGCTTGTCTTGGAGCAACTGCGAAGATAATTTGAACTTGATATTTGGTCATTCTTAATGCCAGTTTACTTGATGTGGAAAACCTTGGCATTACCCTACTCTAAATTTGAATATCTGAAATTCGTATCTCATGCAAAGCAACATCTAGTTGGTTTTAATCTGATATCTGGTAAATATTGGCTTATTCATTTGGCGGCTCAAGTTTTTTGTTATTTTAAATCAGCTGACTTGGTGATGAGGACATCCCTACCACACTACCACCTCCGTCATTACCAACTGAAGATGAACCTGCTGTGAAGCTCAAGTCCAATGAAGTTTGGATTGGACCTATTACAAGGGCTCGTGCGAAGCTACTTAAACAACAGGTGAACTTGTTCCTAAACGATACTTTGATTGATCAGAATTTTATACTACCTAAGTCCTATTACTTATGTATCATCAGGTATGAAGAGGAGACAAGCATCGCACGAGGAGGAGAAGAGCAGCTGGACGTGAAGATTGATGATGACCCACAAGTATAGGGGGTGTATCGTAGTACTTTTGATAAATAAGAGTGTCGAACCCAACGAGGAGCAGAAGGTGTTGACAAGCAGTTTCGATGAAGGATTCACTGTAAATGCTCACAGACAAATATTCAGGGGGTTTTGATATAGCAGATAAATAAAGTACAAGTAAGTAAAATGCAAGAGTAATAATTGCAGCGAGTGGCCCAATCCTTTTTAGCACAAAGGACAAGCTGGTTTGTTTACTTATGATGACCAAACGTTCTTGAGGACACACGGGGATTTAGTCTAGTGCTTTCGCTTCATATAGTTGATTAATCTTCATTATTTTGATAAGTGTTGTGTGGGTGAACCTATGCTAATGCACTGCCCTTCCTAGGACTAATACATACTTGTGATTATACCCCTTGCAAGCATCCGCAAATACAAGAAAGTAATTAAGATAAATCTAACCACAGCCTTAAACTCAGAGATCCTACTATCCCTCCTGCATCGATATACCAACGGGGGTTCAGGTTGCTGTCACTCCGGCAACCCCGCAATTGGCAAACGAATACAAGATGTATTCCCCTAGGCCCATAAAGGTGAAGTATCATGTAGTCGACATTCACATGACACCACTAGAAGAATAACACCACAACTTAAATATCAAACCATTAAATATTACTCAACATAGTTCACTACTAACATTTAGACTTCACCCATGTCCTTAAGAACTAAACGAACTACTCACGAGACATCATATGGAACATGATCAGAGGTGATATGATGATGAATAACAATCTGAACATAAACCTTGGTTCAATGGTTTCACTCAATAGCATCAATAACAAGGAGTAATCAATACCAGGAGAGTTTCCCCTATGAAATAATCAAGATTCAACCCTAGATGTTACAGCGGTGACGAGGTGCAGCGGTGGAGATGACGGTGACGATGGTGGAGATTATGGTGATGATGATCCCAATGAAGTCCAGCTCGATGGCGGTGACGATGGCGACGATTTCCCCCTCCGGGAGGGAATTTCCCCGGCGGATTTCAGCCTGCCGGAGAGCTCTTTTCTCTCTGGTGTTTTTCCGCCCCGCAGAGGCGGCTGTGACTCCTCGCGATTATCCCCAGCACCTTAGGTTTTCGGGTAGACGAAGTACGTGAAAGAGAGACGGTCGAGGGGGGCTGTGGGCCCCCTCCCCACAAGGCGGCGTGACCAGGGTGGAGCCCGCGCCGGCCTCTGGGGGGCCATGGCGGCCCTCCTCGGCCCCTCCTTTTGGCTGGCTCCTTCTTCTGGAGAAATAAGAACTTCGGTGTAATTTCCGTCAATTGTTGATCTTCAGAAATATTGCATTCTGACGGTGCTTTTTCCAGCAGAATCCTGCCTCCGGTGAGTGATTTTCCAATAATCATGAAACATGCAAAATAGGTGAAATAACATAAGTATCATCTCTAAATATGAAATATATCAATGAATAACAGTAAATTATGATATAAAATAGTGATGCAAAATGGACGTATCAACGCCCCCAAGCTTAGACTTCGCTTGTCCCCAAGCGAAACTGAACTCAGTAAACAAGACCACATGTTTATGGAGTGACGAGTTGATAAATAAAATACGGACAAGAAGCATCACATTTAATTCACACACGACATTCTAGTGAACAACTTCCTCATATAATTCAACTTGAAACAAGTAAAGGGAAATCACAGATAAAGGTGCATAGGAAATCATAATTGGTGATGGCAAACTTCGTTCTTGGTCAAAGAACAATTAACAGATTGTACTTATCTTTTGAGCAGCGCTCTTATATTAAAGCTTATATGACAAAACTTGCATACTCAATCATAATAATCTCCTCATAATCATTGATAACCTTCAAAGCTATATTCATTCGGATAAGACTTGTACTAAACAAGGAAGAATAAAAGGCATGATTAAATAGATCACAATATAAATGGTTGGATCACAACAACTCACTTGCTTGCTTAAGATAGAGGGAAATAGGTTTACTAACTCAGCATAAAGTAAAAGATAGGCCCTTCGCAGAGGGAAGCAGGGATTAAATCATGTGCTAGAGCTTTTTAAGTTTTGAAATCATATAGAGAGCATAAAAGTAAGGTTTGAGAGGTGTTTGTTGTTGTCAACGAATGGTAGTGGGTACTCTAACTCCCTTGCCAAACAGACTTCCAAAGAGCGGCTCCCATGAAGGACGTTATCTCTACCAGCAAGGTAGATCATCCCTCTTCTCTTTTGTTTACACATGTACTTTAGTTTATTTAGTGATGACACTCCTCTCAACCTTTGCTTTCACAAGCCATGGCTAACCGAATCCTCGGGTGCCTTCCAATATTCACATACCATGGAGGAGTGTCTATTGCAAAATTGAGTTGCTTACTGATGAATCAGGGCAAAACATGTGAAGAGAATTATTAATGAAAGTTAATTAATTGGGGCTGGGAACCCCGTTGCCAGCTCTTTTTGCAAAATTATTGGATAAGCGGACGTGGCACTAGTCCATTGGTGAAAGTCTACCTAACAAGATTGAAAGATAAAACACCACATACTTCCTCATGAGCTATAAAACATTGACACAAATAAGAGATGATAACTTTTGAATTGTTTAAAGGTAGCACATGAAGTATTTACTTGGAATGGCAGGGAAATACCACATAGTAGGTAGTTATGGTGGACACTGATGGCATAGGTTTGGGTTAAGGTTTGGATGCACGAGAAGCATTCCCTCTCAGTACAGGTCTTTGGCTAGCAAGGTTGATTAGCAAGCATAAGAGTTGAGGGAAACAACAAATATACATGTGATAGAAACAATCATGCATCTTCCTTGTAAGTACAGACAATTTTAACTTCAGAATACTAAGCTAATAGCTAACAAGAAAGAAAGATAATGAAATAACATATCTACATGTATTTCCTCTTTTCTACTTAAACTCAAAGTGTTGTATTGACCAATGCTAAGTTTGCCAAAACCAAATAGATTTACTCAATGCTCCCAAAGTGATACCAATACTAACAACAAGATCAATCATATAATAGAGATTGCAAACTAAAATAAGGTGTGCAATATGTAAATGATAAAACTTCTCATTAATATTCCATAACGATAACTCACACCAAGGGATACATAGATAACCAACTAAAAGAGAGATACTTCCACACTGCAACCCATCTTATATGATAACTTCCCTACTCATGATATGACACAGTTGATAGTAAAAAGGTAAAAGATAGTGATGATGTGATACCGCGGCACTCCCCCAAGCTTGGAACAAACCAAGGGGGTGCCAATACCAATGATGAATTACTCCTTCGGCGGTGGTGGTGAATTCTTCCCATCATCAGACTTCCAAGGAAGAGGCTCTCCATCAACAAAAGACATCTTGGTCTCAGGAATCCTGAAACTAGAAGCATAGCTTATGTGTTTAAACCTGTTTTCATACTCACAGTTTTGATTCTGAACATCATAGAGTTGAGCTTGGAGTTTGTTGGTAGTGTCGTGAAGCGAGAGGATATCGTCCCACAGCTTTGCAGTCTCCTTCTTATGTCCAGCAATAAGTTCAGACACAATTTTGTGGAAGATGTCCACTTCAGACTCAGCCATCTTCTTGTAGTTGAAGACCTCTTGTTCTAGTTTCTCCATCTCGTCCTCCAAACTTCCTTCTCCTTTAGGACCCCGGACATCTTCAACCTACAACTCTCCATCTACGAGCAGCAATTCCTTGGGGTGCATCTTCAACTCGTTCATGTACGGGTTGATGACGTCCTCAAAGAAGCTGTCTTTCGGAGTTCCCGACGAAGACATGCTGGCTCTAGATCCGAAGCAGATCCTGGCAGAAAACAGCTCGAAACAAAGCACGACGAGAAAACGATATACGGACCTCCAGGGGTCCGGGGGATTATATAGCAAAAACTTTCACGACAGAAGGAAAGTACCAGGTCGAACCAGAGTTGGAGAGGGACTCCGAGGGGCCGTCCTCATAGGGCGGCGCGGCCAGGGTGGGGCCCGCACCGGCCTATGGGGGCACGCCCTCGTGCGTCTCCTCCTCTCCATTTCGATCTCGTAATTTTTCATATTTTCCGAAAATAGCAAAAACATTGTTCGGAAAGTTAAACGCGGACTTTTTATTACCAGAACTGTTACCTATTCAAAGTCGAAATCTGCAGAACTGTCAATTTGACCTTTGATGAAAGCTTCCGGAGTCACCACTCAAATAACATCAACATCTTCATTATAAGAATCTCCAGAAATATAATGCTTGAGTCTTTGTCCATTCACCACTTGTGTGGCATCACCTTTCAGAGAACTAATTTTGATTGCCCTTGAACGATACACCTCCACAATGACATATGGTCCTTCCCATTTTGAGAGCAGTTTCCCTGCAAAAAAATCTGAGACGAGACCGATACAATAGGACTTTATCTCCAACATTAAATTCTCTTTTGATAATTCTTCTATCATGCCATTTCTTAACTTTCTCCTTAAAAAGTTTAGCATTTTCATAAGCTTCACTTCTCCATTCATCTAGAGAACTCAATTGTAGCAATCTTTTCATACCGGCAAGTTTAGGATCTTTATTAAGTTCTCTTACAGCCCAATAAGCTTTGTGCTCTAGTTCTAAAGGTAAATGACAAGCTTTTCCATAAACCATTTTATAAGGTGACATACCCATAGGATTTTTATAAGCAGTTCTATAAGCCCATAATGCTTCCTTCAACTTACTAGCCCAGTTCTTTCTAGATTTATTAACAGTCTTTTGCAAGATAGATTTAATCTCTCTATTTGATAATTCTACTTGCCCACTAGTTTGAGGATGATAAGCGGAAGCAATCCTATGATTAATACCATATTTAGCAAGAGTTTTTCTAAAACCACCATGAATAAAATGAGAACCTCCATCAGTCATAAGATATCTAGGTACTCCAAATCTAGGAAAAATAATATCTAAAAGCATTCTTAAAGAGGTCTCACCATTAGCACTTTTTGTGGGTATGGCTTCCACCCATTTAGTAACATAATCAACAGCAACAAGTATATGAGTGTTACCTTCTGAAGAAGGGAAAGGACCCATGAAGTCAAATCCCCAACAATCGAATGGTTCAATAACAAGAGTATAATTCATAGGCATTTCATTGCGTCTGGAGATATTACCAACCCTTTGACATTCATCAAAAGATAAAATAAACTTTCTTGCATCTTTAAAGAGAGTTGGCCAATAGAAACCTGATTGTAGAACCTTTTGCGCGGTTCTATCTCCGGCGTGATGTCCTCCATAAACACTACCATGACACTTACTCAATATCTCTTGTTGTTCATATTCGGGAACACATCTTCGCATAATACCATCCACTCCTTCTTTATATAAGTGTGGGTCATCTAAAAAATAATGCCTCAAGTCATAAAAGAATTTCCTCCTTTGCTGAGCTGAAAAGGTTGGAGGCAAGTACTTGGAAACAATAAAGTTAGCATAATCAGCATACCAAGGACTATCTCGCGAGCTCACCTTTATTACAGCCAATTGTTCATTTGGAAAACTATCATTAATAGGAACAGGGTCATAAGCAATATTTTCCAATCTAGATAAGTTATCAGCAATAGGATTATCAGCACCTTTCCTATCTATAATATGCAAATCAAATTCTTGCAAAAGAAGCACCCATCTAATAAGCCTTGGCTTAGCATCTTTGTTTTCCATAAGGTACCTAATTGCAGCATGATCAGTATGAATTGTGACTTTTGAATCAACAATATAAGGTCTAAACTTGTCACAAGCAAAAACCACAGCTAATAATTCTTTTTCAGTTGTAGCATAATTTCTTTGAGCAGCATCAAGAGTTTTACTAGCATAATGAATAGCATTCAATTTTTTATCTATTCGCTGTCCAAGGACAGCACCTACAACAAAATCACTAGCAGCACACATAATTTCAAAAGGTAAATTCCAATCAGGAGGTTCAACTGCAGGAGCAGTTGTTAAGGCTTTCTTTAGAGTTTCAAAAGCTTCCTTACAATCATCATCAAAAACAAAAGGTACATCTTTTTGAAGAAGATTAGTAAGAGGCTTTGAAATCTTAGAGAAATCTTTAATAAATCTCCTATAAAACCCAGCATGACCAAGAACACTATGAATACCTTTAACATCCCTAGGATAGGGCATCTTCTCAATTGCTTCAACTTTAGCTCTACCAACTTCAATACCTCTCTCAGAAATTTTATGTCCCAATACAATTCCTTCATTAACCATAAAGTGGCATTTCTCCCAATTAAGAACAAGGTTTGTTTCTTCACATCTTTGCAAAACTTTATCAAGGTTTCGCAAGCAATTATTGAAAGAATTCCCCTAGACAGAAAAATCATCCATAAATACCTCTACAATTTTTTCACAAAAGCCATGAAAAATAGCAGACATGCATCTTTGAAAAGTGGCAGGAGCATTACATAAACCAAAAGGCATACGCCTATAAGCATAACTTCCATAGGGACAAGTGAAAGTGGTTTTCTCTTGATCTTTAGTTTTAACAGCAATTTGTGAAAACCCAGAATAACCATCAAGAAAGCAAAAATGAGTATTTTTAGATAACCTTTCTAGCATTTGATCAATAAAAGGTAAAGGGTAATGATCTTTCTTAGTAAATTTATTAACTTTTCGATAATCAATGCGCATTCTATACCCTACAACTACTCTTTGAGGGATGAGCTCATCATTATCATTAGGTACAACAGTTATTCCTCCTTTCTTAGGAACACAATGCACAGGACTAACCCATCTACTATCAGCAATAGGATATATAATACCAGCTGATACGTCTCCGACGTATCGATAATTTCTTATGTTCCATGCCACATTATTGATGATATCTACATGTTTTATGCATACTTTATGTCATATTTATGCATTTTCCGGCACTGACCTATTAACGAGATGCCGAAGTGCCAGTTCCTGTTTTCTGCTGTTTTTGGTTTCAGAAATCCTAGTAAGGAAATATTCTCGGAATTGGACGAAATCAACGCCCAAGATCTTAAAATCCCACGAAGCTTCCAGAACACCAGAGGGGGGCCCTGGGGGCCCCACACACCAGGCTGGCGCGGCCAGGGTGTGGGCCGCGCCCCCCTATTGTGTCACCGCCTCGTCAGCCCTCCGACTCTGCCTCTTCGCCTATTTAAAGGTCCCTGACCTAAATCTTCGATACGGAAAAACCACGGTACGAGAAACCTTCCAGAGCCGCCGCCATCGCGAAGCCAAGATCTGGGGGACAGGAGTCTCTGTTCCGGCACGCCGCCGGGATGGGGAAGTGCCCCCGGAAGGCTTCTCCATCGACACCGCTGCCATCTCCACCGCCATCTTCATCAACGCTGCTGTCTCCCATGAGGAGGGAGTAGTTCTGCATCGAGGCTAAGGGCTGTACCGGTAGCTATGTGGTTAATCTCTCTCCTATGTACTTCAATACAATGATCTCATGAGCCGCCTTACATGATTGAGATTCATATGAGTTTTGTATCAAAATTCATCTATGTGCTACTCTAGTGATGTTATTAAAGTAGTCTATTCCTCCTGCACGGTGTAAAGGTGACAGTGTGTGCATCCTGTAGTACTTGGCGTAGGTTATGATTGTAATATCTTGTAGATTATGAAGTTAATTATTGCTATGATAGTATTGATGTGATCTATGCCTCCTTCATAGTGTGATGGTGACAGTGTGCATGCTATGTTAGTACTTGGTTTAGTTGTGTTGATCTGTCGTGCACTCTAAGGTTATTTAAATATGAACATCGAATATTGTGGAGCTTGTTAACTCCGGCATTGAGGGTTCGTGTAATCCTACACAGTTAGTGGTGTTCATCATCCAACAAGAGAGTGTAGAGTCTAGCATCTATCTATTTATTCTGTTATGTGATCAATGTTGAGAGTGTCCACTAGTGAAAGTATAATCCCTAGGCCTTGTTCCTAAATACTGCTATCGCTGCTTGTTTACTATTCTACTGCATCTGTACTGTCCGCAATATTACCACCATCAACCACACGCCAGTCCTGGGCAGCAAAGCACTTTTCTGGCGCCGTTACTACTGCTCATACTTATTCATACCACCTGTATTTCACTATCTCTTCACCGAACTAGTGCACCTATTAGGTGTGTTGGGGACACAAGAGACTTCTTGCTTTGTGGTTGCAGGGTTGCATGAGAGGGATATCTTTGACCTCTTCCTCCCTGAGTTCGATAAACCTTGGGTGATCCACTTAAGGGAAACTTGCTACTGTTCTACAAACCTCTGCTCTTGGAGGCCCAACACTGTCTACAGGAAAAGAAGCGTGAGTAGACATCAAGCACTTTTCTGGCGCCGTTGCCGGGGAGGAAAGGTAAAAGGTACTCACACTCCAGATCTCGGCTACTGAGCTATTTTTCGGCGCCGTTGTAAGTACTCGAAGCTATTTCCTTTAGATCCTGCAATTGCATCTTTTTATTACTTGTTTACACTAGTTAGGCATAATGGAAAACAACAAAAATATGAGAGATCTTTATGAACTTTATCTTGAATTAGGACATGATGTGTTTGAAGAGAGAATTAAAAAACCCATGGAACTTTATATGCATGCTAATGGGAATGTTATTAATATGAATGCTTTGAACACTATTGTTGCTAATGCTATGGGAAATTCTAAGCTTGGGGAAGCTGGTTTTGATGAGCATGATCTTAGTCCCCCGGGCATGGAGGAGAAAATTTACTTTGATGATACTTTAACTCCTATTTATGATGATTATAATGATAGTAGTCTTTTGGTGCCACCTACTATGGAGAGTACATTTTATTGTGATTATACTATGCCTCCTACACTTGATGAGAATAATAATGATAGCTACTTTGTTGAATTTGCTCCCACTACGACTAATAAAATTGATTATGCTTATGTGGAGAGTAATAATTTTATGCATGATACTCATGATAAGAATGCTTTATGTGATAGTTATATTGTTGAGTTTGCTCATGATGCTACTGAAAGTTATTATGAGAGAGGAAAATATGGTTGTAGAAGTTTTCATGTTACTAAAACACCTCCCTTTTTGCTGAAAATCTTGAAGCTAAACTTGTTTTATCTTTCTATGCTTGTTGCATTATGCTTCTTGAACTTGTTTATTTACAAGATTCCTTTTCATAGTAAGCATGTTAGGCTTAAATGTGTTTTGAATTTTCTTCTTGATGCTCTCTTTTGCTTTAACTACAATTTTTGCGAGTGCATCATTAAAACTGCTGAGCCCATCTTAATGGCTATAAAGAAAGCACTTCTTGGGAGATAACCCATGTGTTTATTTTACTACAGTAATTTTGTTTTATATGTGTGTCTTGGAAGTTGTTACTACTGTAGCAACCTCTCCTTATCTTAATTTTGTTGCATTGTTGTGCCAAGTAAAGTCTTTGATAGTAAGGTTCATACTAGATTTGGATTACTGCACAGAAACAGATTTCTTGCTGTAACGAATCTGGGCCTAATTCTCTGTAGGTAACTCAGAAAATTATGCCAATTTATGTGAGTGATCCACAGATATGTACGCAACTTTCATTCAATTTGAGCATTTTCATTTGAGCAAGTCTGGTGCCTCTTAGAAATTCGTCTTTACGGACTGTTCTGTTTTGACAGATTCTGCCTTTTATTTCGCATTGCTTCTTTTGCTATGTTGGATGGATTTCTTTGTTCCATTGACTTCCAGTAGCTTTGGGCAATGTCCAGAAGTGTTAAAAATGATTGTGTCACCTCTGAACATGTGAATTTTGATTATGCACTAACCCTCTAATGAGTTTGTTTTGAGTTTGGTGTGGAGGAAGTTTTCAAGGATCAAGAGAGGAGGATGATACAATATGATAAAGGAGAGTGAAAGCTCTAAGCTTGGGGATGCCCCGGTGGTTCATCCCTGCATATTTCAAGAAGACTCAAGCATCTAAGCTTGGGGATGCCCAAGACATCCCCTTCTTCATCGACAAATTATCAGGTTCCTTCTCTTGAAACTATATTTTTATTCGGTCACATCCTATGTACTTTACTTGGAGCGTCTGTTTGTTTTTGTTTTTGCTTTTGTTTGAATAAATGCTTGTGTGGGAGAGAGACACGCTCCGCTGGTTCATATGAACACATGTGTTCTTAGCTTTTAATTTTCATGGCGAAGGTTGAAACTGCTTCGTTAATTGTTATATGGTTGGAAACAGAAAATGCTACATGTGGTAATTGGTATGATGTCTTGAATAATTTGATACTTGGCAATTGTTGTGCTCATGTTTAAGCTCTTGCATCATATACTTTGCACCTATTAATGAAGAAATACATAGAGCTTGCTAAAATTTGGTATGCATAATTGGTCTCTCTAAGGTCTAGATAATTTCTAGTAAGAGTTTGAACAACAAGGAAGACGGTGTAGAGTCTTATAATGTTTACAATATGTCTTTTATGTAAGTTTTGCTGCACCACTTCATACTTGTGTTTGTTTCAAATAGCCTTGCTAGCCTAAGCCTTGTATTGAGAGGGGATACTTCTCATGCATCCAAATCCTTGAGCCAACCACTATGCCATTTGTGTCCACCATACCTACCTACTACATGGTATTTCTCCGCCATTCCAAAGTAAATTGCTTGAGTGCTACCTTTAAACAATTCAAAATTTATCACCTCTGATTTGTGTCAATGTTTTATAGCTCATGAGGAAGTATGTGGTGTTTATCTTTCAATCTTGTTGGGCAACTTTCACCAATGGACTAGTGGCTTCATCCGCTTATCCAATAATTTTGCAAAAAGAGCTGGCAATGGGATTCCCAGTCCCAAATTAATTAACAAAAATAGACACTCCTCCATGGTATGTGATTGTTGGACGGCACCCGAAGGATTCGGTTAGCCATGGCTTGAGAAAGCAAAGGTGGGGAGGAGTGTCATCTAAATAAAACTAAAATAAAAAGGCACTCCTTCATGGTATGAGATTGTTGGCAGGCACCCGAAGGATTCGGTTAGCCATGGTTTGTGAAAGAAAGGTTGGAAGGAGTGCCACCCAAAAATAAAAATAAAATGGGAGCCTCTCTTTGAAGGTTTGTCTGGCAAGGGGGTTAGAGTGCCCACTACCACTCGTTGACAACAACAAACACCTCTCAAAACTTTACTTTTATACTCTCTTGATGTTTTCAAAATCAAAGCTCTAGCACAAATATAGCAATCGATGCTTCCCTCTGCGAAGGGCCTTTCTTTTACTTTATGTTGAGTCAGTTCACCTATTTCTCTCCATCTCAAGAAGCAAACACTTGTGTGAACTGTGCATTGATTCCTACATACTTGCATATTGCACTTGTTATATTACTTTGCATTGACAACTATCCATGAGATATACATGTTACAAGTTGAAAGCAACCGCTGAAACTTAATCTTCCGTTGTGTTGCTTCAATACCTTTACTTTGATTTATTGCTTTATGAGTTAACTCTTATGCAAGACTTATTGATGCTTGTCTTGAAAGTACTATTCACGAAAAGTCTTTGCTATATGATTCATTTGTTTACTCATGTCATTTACCATTGCTTTGATTGCTGCATTCATTACATGTGCTTACAATAGTATGATCAAGATTATGATGGCATGTCACTCCAGAAATTATCTTTGTTATCGTTTACCTGCTCGGGACGAGCAGAAACTAAGCTTGGGGATGCTGTAACGTCTCCGACGTATCGATAATTTCTTATGTTCCATGCCACATTATTGATGATATCTACATGTTTTATGCATACTTTATGTCATATTTATGCATTTTCCGGCACTAACCTATTAACGAGATGCCGAAGTGCCAGTTCCTGTTTTCTGCTGTTTTTGGTTTCAGAAATCCTAGTAATGAAATATTCTCGGAATTGGGCGAAATCAACGCCCAAGATCTTAAAATCCCAAGAAGCTTCCAGAACACCCGAGAGCCACCAGAGGGGGGCCCTGGGGGCCCCACACACCAGGCTGGCGCGGCCAGGGTGTGGGCCGCGCCCCCCTATTGTGTCGCCGCCTCGTCAGCCCTCCGACTCCGCCTCTTCGCCTATTTAAAGGTCCCTGACCTAAATCTTCGATACGGAAAAACCACGGTACGAGAAACCTTCCAGAGCCGCCGCCATCGCGAAGCCAAGATCTGGGGGACAGGAGTCTCTGTTCCGGCACGCCGCCAGGATGGGGAAGTGCCCCCGGAAGGCTTCTCCATCGACACCGCTGCCATCTCCACCGCCATCTTCATCAACGCTGCTGTCTCCCATGAGGAGGGAGTAGTTCTCCATCGAGGCTAAGGGCTGTACCGGTAGCTATGTGGTTAATCTCTCTCCTATGTACTTCAATACAATGATCTCATGAGCTGCCTTACATGATTGAGATTCATATGAGTTTTGTATCACAATTCATCTATGTTCTACTCTAGTGATGTTATTAAAGTAGTCTATTCTCCTGCACGGTGTAAAGGTGACAGTGTGCGCATCGTGTAGTACTTGGCGTAGGTTATGATTGTAATCTCTTGTAGATTATGAAGTTAATTATTGCTATGATAGTATTGATGTGATCTATGCCTCCTTCATAGTGTGATGGTGACAGTGTGCATGCTATGTTAGTACTTGGTTTAGTTGTGTTGATCTATCGTGCACTCTAAGGTTATTTAAATATGAACATCGAATATTGTGGAGCTTGTTAACTCCGGCATTGAGGGTTCGTGTAATCCTACACAGTTAGTGGTGTTCATCATCCAACAAGAGAGTGTAGAGTCTAGCATCTATTTATTTATTCTGTTATGTGATCAATGTTGAAAGTTTCCACTAGTGAAAGTATAATCCCTAGGCCTTGTTCCTAAGTACTGCTATCGCTGCTTGTTTACTGTTCTACTGCATCTGTACTGTCCGCAATATTACCACCATCAACCACACGCCAGTCCTGGGCAGCAAAGCACTTTTCTGGCGCCGTTACTACTGCTCATACTTATTCATATGACCTGTATTTCACTATCTCTTCGCCGAACTAGTGCACCTATTAGGTGTGTTGGGGACACAAGAGACTTCTTGCTTTGTGGTTGCAGGGTTGCATGAGAGGGATATCTTTGACCTCTTCCTCCCTGAGTTCGATAAACCTTGGGTGATCCACTTAAGGGAAACTTGCTGCTGTTCTACAAACCTCTGCTCTTGGAGGCCCAACACTGTCTACAGGAAAAGAAGCGTGAGTAGACATCACCAGCTTCAAGAAGTTTTAATACCTCTTTCCTTACCACATCCTTCATTTTAGGAATTAGACGACGCTGAAGCTCAACAACAGGCTTTGCATCATCTTCCATGTTAATGGCATGTTGGCAAATAGAGGGAGAAATCCCCTTCAAGTCATCAAGAGTGTAGCCAATAGCTCCTCGGTGTTTCTTCAATATTTCCAATAACCTTTCTTCCTCAAACTCTGAAACCTTAGAACTAATAATAGCAGGATATATTTTCGTATCATCAATATGAGCATACTTAAGATTATCAGGCAATGGTTTTAAATCAAAAATAGGATCTTCCTTTGGTGGTGGTGTTGCACCTAGATCTTCAACCGGTAAGTCATGTTTAAGAATAGGTTGACGAAGGAAAATTTCATCAAGCTCATTCCTTTCTTCCCTAATGACTTTACTCTCACTATCATCCAAATGTTGCTGCAAAGGATTATTAGGAGCAAGAGCAATAGATGCACACTGTTCAACTCTAAAATCATTATTAGGCAAATCAGCTTTATAAGGGGTTTTGGCAAATTTAGAGAAATTAAACTCATAAGATTCACCAGCAAATTTAGTTACAATTTTCTCCTTCTTGCAATCTATAACAGCTCCACAAGTATTTAGAAAAGGTCTACCAAAAATGATAGGACAAGACTTACTAGCAGCAGAACCAAATACCAAAAAGTCAGCAGGATATTTAATCTTACCACATAGAACTTCCACATCTCGAACAATACCAATAGGAGAGATAGTTTCTCTATTAGCTAGCCGAATAACCACATCAATATCTTCAAGTTCACAAGAACCAATTTCATGCATGATTTCCGTGTAAAGCTCATAAGGAATGGCGCTAATACTTGCACCAATATCGCATAAACCATAATAACAATGATCACCAATTCTAACAGAGAGCATGGGAACACTTGCTTTCCTAGACTTATTAGGATGTGAAACAATATTAGAAGCATCTTCACAGAAAATGATATGACCATCTTCTACATTTTCAGTCACAAGATCTTTAACTATTGCAATAGCAAGTTCAACCTTTATTTGCTCTTCAGGTTCTATAGGTTTCTTTGCACTTTTATTAACCACACTAGTTATAACAGAATACTCCTTCATTTTAGCAGGAAAAGGAGTTTTTTCAATATAAGCTTCAGGAAGAATATGATCAACAGTTTTAATTTCAACACATTTATCTATAGGTGAATCAGTTTTATCTTTGTAAGGTTCATGATACTTATCAAAATTCTTCCTAGGCAATTCAAAATGAGAGGCAAAAGCTTTATAAAAATTTGCAACAACTTGAGAATCAAGACCATAAGTAGCACTCATATTACGAAATTTGTCAGTATCCATAAAAGTTTCAATGCATTCATAATCATAATTTATGCCTCACTCTCTATCTTTGCCGTTCTCCCATCCTTCAGTATTCTCCTGAATCCGATCAAGAAGGTCCCATTTAAGCTCTTCTTTGTTGCGTGTGAATGATCCAGAACAAGAAGTATCCAGCAAGGTTTTATCTTGAAAAGAAAGTCTTGCATAGAAATTATCAATGATGATATTACCAGGAAGCTCATGAATGGGGCATTTGAGCATTAAAGACTTCAATCTCCCCCATTCTTGGGCAATACTCTCTCCATCATGAGGCCAGAAATTATATATGCGGTTCCGGTCTTTGTGAATTTCACTTGGAGGATAGAATTTAGAATAAAATAGAGGCACAATATCCTTCCAATCAAGAGAATTCCCATTCTTCAGCAATTTGTACCAATGCACCGCTTTACCAGACAACGATATAGAGAATAGTTTCTTCCTAACTTCATCCATAGCAATACCTGCACACTTGAATAACCCGCATAATTCATGTAAAAACAGTAAATGATCTCCAGGATGGACAGTTCCATCCCCTTCATAGCGATTATCCACAACACGTTCAATAATTTTCATAGGTATTTTGTATGGAACCTCTTTCTCACCTGGCGCCTCATCCACTACCTTTTAAGTAGTAGTAGATTTTCCAAATAGAAATTCAAGAGAAGATCTCTCCATAATGAATTATAGCAGCAGGCAGAAATAAAATCAGCACGTACAGTAAAAGTTTCCCTTACCAATTCCACTTACCAATAGCGCTTCACTCCCCGGAAACGGCGCCCGAAAATAGTCTTGATGACCCACAAGTATAGGGGGTGTATCGTAGTACTTTTGATAAATAAGAGTGTCGAACCCAACGAGGAGCAGAAGGTGTTGACAAGCAGTTTCGATGAAGGATTCACTGTAAATGCTCACAGACAAATATTCACGGGGTTTTGATATAGCAGAGAAATAAAGTACAAGTAAGTAAAATGCAAGAGTAATAATTGCAGCGAGTGGCCCAATCCTTTTTAGCACAAAGGACAAGCCGGTTTGTTTACTTATGATGACCAAACGTTCTTGAGGACACACGGGGATTTAGTCTAGTGCTTTCGCTTCATATAGTTGATTAATCTTCATTGTTTTGATAAGTGTTGTGTGGGTGAACCTATGCTAATGCACTGCCCTTCCTAGGACTAATACATACTTGTGATTATACCCCTTGCAAGCATCCGCAAATACAAGAAAGTAATTAAGATAAATCTAACCATAGCCTTAAACTCTGAGATCCTGCTATCCCTCCTGCATCGATATACCAACGGGGGTTCAGGTTGCTGTCACTCCGGCAACCCCGCAATTGGCAAACGAATACAAGATGTATTCCCCTAGGCCCATAAAGGTGAAGTATCATGTAGTCGACGTTCACATGACACCACTAGAAGAATAACACCACAACTTAAATATCAAACCATTAAATATTACTCAACATAGTTCACTACTAACATTTAGACTTCACCCATGTCCTCAAGAACTAAACGAACTACTCACGAGACATCATATGGAACATGATCAGAGGTGATATGATGATGAAAAACAATCTGAACATAAACCTTGGTTCAATGGTTTCACTCAATAGCATCAATAACAAGGAGTAATCAATACCGGGAGAGTTTCCCCTACGAAATAATCAAGATTCAACCCTAGATGTTACAGCGGTGACGAGGTGCAGCGGTGGAGATGACGGTGACAATGGTGGAGATGATGGTGATGATGATCCCAATGAAGTCCAGCTCGATGGCGGTGACGATGGCGACGATTTCCCCCTCCGGGACGGAATTTCCCCGGCGGATTTCAGCCTGCCGGAGAGCTCTTTTCTCTCTGGTGTTTTTCCACCCCACAGAGGCGGCTGTGACTCCTCGCGATTATCCCCAGCACCTTAGCTTTTCGGGTAGATGAAGTACGCGAAAGAGAGACGCCCGAGGGGGGCTGTGGGCCCCTCTCCACAAGGCGGCGCGGCCAGGGTGGAGCCCGCGCCGACCTATGGGGGGGCCATGGCGGCCCTCCTCGGCCCCTCCTTTTGGCTGGCTCCTTCTTCTGGAGAAATAAGAACTTCGGTGTAATTTCCGTCAATTGTTGATCTTCAGAAATATTGCATTCTGACGGTGCTTTTTCCAGCAGAATCCTGCATCCGGTGAGTGATTCTCCAATAATCATGAAACATGCAAAATAGGTGAAATAACATAAGTATCGTCTCTAAATATGAAATATATCAATGAATAACAGTAAATTATGATATAAAATAGTGATGCAAAATGGACGTATGAATGGACGTGGAGCTGGACAAGGAGATGGACATGAAGATATCTCATGCACGCGCGAGGGAGGAGCGGGAGGCATGCGCGAGAGGAGAAGACGAAGTCCAGGCCGGCCTAGCAACCGGTCAGACCGGCCGCCACGCCGGCGCGCTCGGTCTGTTGGAGATATGCCCAAGAGGCAATAATAAAATGGTTATTATAATATATCTTTGAGTTTATGATAATGTTTACATACCATGCTATAATTGTGTTAACCGAAACATTGATACATGTGTGTTATGTGAACAACAAGGAGTCCCTAGTAAGCCACTTGTACAACTAGCTTGTTGATTAATAGATGATCATCGTTTCATGATCATGAACATTGGATGTTATTAATAACAAGGTTATATCATTATGTGAATGATATAATGGACACACCCAATTAAGCGTAGCATAAGATCACGTCATTAAGTTATTTGCTATAAGCTTTCGATACATAGTTACCTAGTCCTTCGATCATGAGACCATGTAAATCACTTATACCGGAAGGGTACTTTGATTACATCAAACGCCACTGCGTAAATGGGTGGTTATAAAGGTGGGATTAAGTATCTGAAAAGTATGAGTTGAGGCATATGGATCAACAGTGAGATTTGTCCATCCCAATGACGGATAGATATACTCTGGGCCCTCTCAGTGGAATGTCGTCTAATTAGCTTGCAAGCATATGAATGGTTCATAAGAGCCCACATACCACGGTACGAGTAAAGAGTACTTGTCAGGAGACGAGGTTGAACAAGGTATAGAGATACCGATGATCAAATCTCGGACAAGTAAAATATCGCGTGACAAAGGGAATCGGTATCGTATGTGAATGGTTCATTCGATCACTAAGTCATCGTTGAATATGTGGGAGCCATTATGGATCTCCAGATCCCGCTATTGGTTATTGGTCGGAGAGAAGTCTCAACCATGTCTGCATAGTTCACGAACCGTAGGGTGACACACTTAAGGTTTGATGTCGTTTAAGTAGATATGGAATATGGAATGGAGTTCGAAGTTTTGTTCGGAGTCTCGGATGGATCCAGGACATCACGAGGAGGTCCGGAATGGTCCAGAGAATGAGATTCATATATAGGAAGTCATTTTCTAGGTTTGAAAATTATCCAGTATTTTTCCTGGAAGGTTCTAGAAGGTTCTAGAAGAGTCCAGAAGAAATCAGCATGGAAGGTGGAGTCCCAGAGGGACTCCACCCACCTTGGCCGGCCAGCCTAAGGGAGGAGGAGTACCAAGTGGACTCCTCCCCATGGTGGCCGGCCACCCCACCAAAGGAAAGGGGGGAGTCCCACTCCCCCTAGGTTTGGTCATATGGAAGGTTTATGTTGGGGTCTTATTCAGAGACTTTTGACCTAATACTTGGGGCTGCCACCTATATAAAGAGGGGAGAGGAGGGGCTGGCCGGCCACACAAAAAGACCACCATGGCCGCACCCCCAAAGAGCCCCCTCTCCCTAGAAACCCTAGCGGTTCCGTCCTCCCTCTCTGTCCCACATAGCTTAGGCGAAGCTCTGTCGGAGATCTCCACCACCACCGCCACCACGCCGTCGTGCTGCCGAGATTCTGAGGAGGATCTACTACTTCCGCTGCCCGCTGGAACGGGGAGAAGGACATCGTCTTCATCAACACCGAACGTGTGACCGAGTACGGAGGTGCTGCCCGATTGTGGCACCGTCAAGATCTTCTACGCGCTTTTGAAAGCGGCAAGTGATCGTCTACCGCAGCAACGAGAGCCTTCTCTTGTAGGCTTTGGAAATATTCAAGGGTTAGTCTCGTTCATCCCCTCGTTGCTCCCATCTTCTAGATTGCATCTTGGCTTAGATTGCGTTCTCGCGTTAGGAATTTTTTTTGTTTTCTATGCTACGAATCCCATCAGTGGTATCAGAGCCGTGTCTATGCATAGATGGTTGCACGAGTAGAACACAATTGTTTTGTGGGCGTTGATGCTTTGTTGTCTTTAGCTTGAGTACTTTGCATCTTTGTGGCATTGTGGGATGAAGCGTCTCGGGCTAACTTTACATGACCGCGTTCATGAGACTTGCTCCACGTTCGACATGCAACTTGTATTGCATAAGTGGCTTTGGGGGTGTCTGTCTCTCTCACCATAGTGAAGATTCAATTTACTCTTTCTATTGACAACACTAGTATCACCGTTGTGGTTCATGTTCGTAGGTAGATTGGATCTTACTCGAAAACCCTAAACCACGTAAAATATGCAAACCAAATTAGAGACGTCTAACTTGTTTTTGCAGGGTTTGGTGATGTGATATGGCCATGATGTGATGATGAATATGTATGAGATGATCATTATTGTATTGTGGAAACCGGCAGGAGCCTTATGGTTGTCTTTAAATTTCATGTTGAGTAGTATTTCAAAGTAGTTGTAATAGTTGCTACATGAGGTGAACAACCATGAAGACGGCGCCATGGACCTTGACGCTAAGCCGACGATGATGGAGATCATGCCCGTTGATGATGGAGATCATGTTCGTGCTTTGGAGATGAAGATCGAAGGCGCAAAGACTAAAGGGCCATATCATATCACATATGAATTGCATGTGATGTTAATCCTTTATGCATCTTATTTTGCTTAGAACGTGATGGTAGCATTATAAGATGATCCCTCACATTAATATCAAGATAATAAAGTGTTCTCCCCTCGTATGCACCGTTGCACAGTTCGTCATTTTGAAGCATCTCGTGATGATCGGATGTGATAAACTCAACATACAACGGGTGTAAGCCATGTTGCACACGCGGAATACTTGGGTTTGCTTGACGAGCCTAGCATGTACATACATGGCCTCGGGACAACGGAAACCGAAAGGTTGAACACGAGTCATATGGATGATATGATCAACATGTTGATGTTCACCATTAAAACTACATCATCTAATGTGATGATTGGTTTTGGTGTAGTGGATTTGGATCGTGTACCACTTAACAACTATGAGGGATGTTGTATTAAGTGGGAGTTCATTAGTAATTAGATTAAAACATGAACTAATTATCATGAACATAGTCTGAGTAGTATTTTGAATTAATTTGTAGTATTGGCATCCGTTTTTCTACCAAGCGCTAATCTTGTTATTGAGATAGAAATACTATTAAAATCTGACAATAAACTTTACGGACTGGTACCGTATTGTTAAAGAATCAAGAAATGATTAAGTCCTATTGAAAACTTTTAGTAAACCTCACATTGTGTTGGCGTCCGAAACCCACCGGCGAGTAGCGACGGGCAACACGTAGAGCCGGGAGGCTCCCAGAACTGCGGCTGGCCCTGGTCCCTCGAGCGACGGCCCGCAAAGCTCCGGCACGCACGTCCCGATGCGGTGCAGGCGTGCCACCTGACCTATACCTGGTCAGGAAGGTGATGATTTGCTTCGCTTAGTTTCCTGCATGGCATACACGTAAACATTAAATACGAGCCTCGATCGGCTCTCAGGTTGTCCTGTGAATCGGCTCAAGGAGCCGATCCACCCATGATTCGTATGAGGTCTACGATCACATGGTGGTCCTGCTTGATCAATATAAAGCTAAAACGACCTACGACGATTTAGGGTTTTCACCGCATAATCGGAACATCCTACACGTGATTGAGCCTGGCAGCCACGCAAGATGATAATAAACCAGCCCTAGATAAGGCCTAAAAACCAACATGGAGTTGATTCCCGGAACATCTTATCTAGGGCTAGCAAACTACACCCTACGTGCTACTGGATCCTTCAACCCGTTTGCAAGGCCTAACTATACAGATATTAAACTAATCCTTGAAGAACAAGGAGCAATCATAACAGATCGGATCTACTAAACACGGATCAAGCAAGGTGCCACCCTTGCACCTCAGATCGGCGCAAGGGTGGCTAGATGTCTAGGGATAGCATGGATAAAAGCATATATAAAGGTAAAACAATGCTAACCCTAACATATCTACGATAACTACGTTGCTCGCCATCAACAAGGCTTCAGCACGAGCAACGCATGAACGACGAATAAACGTATACTGCCTAGATCGCAAGATGCGATCTAGGCAGCATGATGCTTACCCAGAAGAAACCCTCGAAACAAGGTGTTGGCGATGCGCCTAGATTGGTTTGTTGTGAACGTGATAATTGTTTTTCTCAATAACCCTAGATACATATTTATAGTCCGTAGACTTTCTAACGTGGGAATAATCCCAACCGTGTACGAGCCAAATTCTAACTAACCGACATGTATCCTACTATATTTACAGATACACGGGCAAATTAGCCCAAACTTCGTGTACAAGGCCGATTCATGTATATCTTCCGTGTATACTCTTCAAGTCCATCTTAATCACGGCCCACCTCTGATCCGGTCAGATTCTGGTGATAACACATGCCCCCCTGGTTTTGGAAATGATAATTCCAAAACCACTCTGCTTATCTTCGTCGGGTCATGTCGTGGCAGGGCAAAACCGCCGCAGTATCCTTCATCATGATGCCTTGCCTTCTCAACTTCTCCGCGTGATTTGACCGTTGTTTTTTTTTCTTTTTTGGGCCCCACTTCCTCGGAAACTGCTGTGGCATTAAATCCACTATACCCCTTTTATTTAACCGCGCCGAACAGTTCGCCTCTTCATCCCCTCGCTCTGTTCTAGCCATCGGCACCCCAAAAATTCCCCATCTCCTGTAGCAATGTCTTCCTCTTCTTCCTCCTCCGCCTCGTCGGATCTTTCCTCCCAATCTTCTTCATATCGTGAGGCAACGCCGGAGTGGGGCTCGCTGGCGGCGCACGACATCCTCGCCCCAACGGAGTGGGACAACGAGGACCACGAGCCCTTCGTCTGGTCCGAGGACGACAAGTCCTTGACCAGCGCCGACGATGACCTCCAGTTCCTTGCCGACGGGGAACTGGAAGCGACGAGTGAGAACGACTCGTTCTCCTGGGACGGCTACACTTCCTCCGAGGAGGAGGAAGAAGAAGACGACGACGACTCCCTCGAGGACTATCCACCGGCGAAGCGCTTCCGCGCCGGATCGGATGACGACGACGACGACGACGACGACGAGGAAGCTCCCATAGAGGGCTATGGGAGCAGCGACGAGGAGCCCGCCGGCAGCAGCGCCGACGAGAGCTCCGACGGCGACGACGAGGGCAGCGACGGCCCGTAGGGTAGCGTCTACTAGTATAGGTCTAGTAGTAGTAGATTGGTCAATAGACCTTTCTTTTGTTCTTCCTCCTTTGAGCAATCGGCTCTTTCTTTGTAAGAAATCTCCCTTACTAATGAAGAAAATATTCCTCTATTGATTTTGTTTTCTCGTCCAATTTGCCGATTGCCAAACGAAGTCAACGCTCAAAGAGCCGATGGCAAGGCATCGGCTTTTACTCAAAAACGCAATTTAAGGCCACAACAGGTCCAATCCGTGTTCACGCCATCCTCCAAGCGCACAGATTCAACTTCTCAGCAAATCCAATGGGAGAATCATCTCAAATGCCAAGGACTTTGGCCTGAAACCAATCTGTTAACCTGCTCCATTGAGTTTATTCATCTAGAGTCGATGGCTATGCATCGGCTTTTTATTCTTCTGAAGTCGATGTCCGTGCATCGGCTGTACTGGTCTCCATATTTCTAAAGTCGATGTCTGTGCATCGGTTGTGAATTGTACATGAAAAAAAAAATTTACTGGCTGATTTTATAAATCGGCCCCCATGTTTCACTGTCCATCGTCCCACATGCTTGGGAAATATTTCTTGAGGTGTTGACCATTGACGGCTACTGGGAATTTAACACCGTCCAGCTGCTCGAGCATGTATGCATTGCCCTTCAATACCTGATCAACTTTGTACGGACCGTGCCAATTAGGAGACCATTTGCCATATGCTTTATCCTTGGTTCCTAATGGCAACACGGCTTCCCATACTAGATCACCAACTTGAAACTCATTTGGTCTCACCTTCTTATTGTATGCGCGAGCCACCCTGGCTTTGTTTTCTTTAATCTTCTCCAAGGACCAAAGTCTAAGTTCCGTTGCATCCTCAATAGTATCACTCATCAGGGCTGCATATTCTTCAGCTGTTAGATCATTCTGAAACGTGACACGTCTCGATCCAGCCGTAATTCCCCAAGGCAATACGGCTTCCTGCCCATAGACGAGCTGGTATGGCGAAGTTTTTATAGCTCCATGGCATGACATGCGATAGGCCCACAAAGCTTCTGACAATGTTTCATGCCAAACCCTAGGATTCTCGTCAATTTTCCTCTTAATCAGCTTGATCAGGCTCTGATTGGACGCTTCAGCTTGCCCGTTGGCTTGAGCATAGTATGGAGATGATCGGATCAGCTTAATTCCCATGTCATCGCAGAACTTTCTGAATTCTTTAGAGATGAAGACCGAACCTCCATCGGTCGTGATGGTTTGAGGAATCCCGAACCTATGAATGACATGTTCTTTCACAAATTTGATAACATCTTCTGATTTTACCTTCTTCATAGGGACGGCCTCCACCCATTTAGTGAAGTAATCCGTAATAGCCAAGATCCACTCGTGGCCTTTGCTTGACGCGGGATGGATTTTGCCGATCATATCCATGCCCCAACCTCGAAATGGCCAAGGTTTGATGATGGGATTCATTGCTGATGCGGGTACCATCTGAATCTTCCCGAACATCTGACACGCTTGGCACCCTTTGTAGTAGTTGAAACAGTCCTCAAGCATGGTGGGCCAATAAAACCCTGATCGCCTGATCAGCCACTTCATCTTATGAGTCGATTGGTGAGTTCCACAGGCGCCTTCATGCACCTCGTGTAAGAGCCGATTAGACTCAGTTGGTCCCAGGCACTTGAGCAGTAACCCTTCCAACGTCCTGTAGAACATGTCATCTCCTATAAGGACATATTTCATGGCCTTGTATCTTATCCGTTTAGGTGCCCCCCGAGCCGAATCCTTCAAGTAATTGAAGATATCGGCTCTCCAGTCATCCTGTTCCAGGAACTGCACCTGAACTTCTGACCCGTCTGGCATGTCCTTGTAGCCTGACGCCATCTGTGCGAGATCGTTGGCCTCGGTATTTTGAGATCTTGGGACCCAATTGAAATTGATGTACCGAAATTTTGCCATCAGCTCACGGCATTCTATCCAATTGTAACATCCCAAGTTTCAACAATAATAAACAAGAAGGACAATTTCCCCAAAGTCAAAAATTGCAATTAACAAAAACTTTTTCTATGCATATAGTGCCACATATAGGTTCATGCATTTGAGTGATTTTCTTTTGTGCAATTGCCATGATGAGTGTTGGTATGTTTAACAATTGCTTTTGGAACCCTAACCAAGATCACCAAACCCTAATTTGAGGGGAATTAAAGAAAATGGGAAAAACCCATTTTTCACTTACATACACAATATGCCAAATTGCAAATCCTCAACCAAGGCCATAATTGCTTGCTCCCTTGCTTGTAGAATACTTCAATATGATAAACTAACACAATTGCATCATTGGATCAAGAATCAAACACAAGGAAATCAAAATTCTTACATACATATGATAATGGTCACTTGTCACCAAAATATTTTCTTCACTACTTTACCCCTCTGGTTTTCTTATTTCTTGAACTAAACTTGGTCAACCAAAGCCATGTCATCCAAGACCATGTCAAGGTGAGTAACTTTGATGTTGACCACCATGGCTAGAGTTGACTAGGTTGACCAGAATAATAGTGACAAGTAGGGATGCTGAAATAAAGTGAAGATCATGTCACTTTTGACATTTTGCAAAACAACTCCAAATTGAGTGCCACCACCACCAATACTTCACTTTAATTATATAAATGAGATTCACCAAAAAGAATTTCAAAATTCAAATAAAAACTTCATGCGGCCATATGATTGAACACTTGGCAGGCATTAATCCAATTTTGAGCTACACTCTATTATCCTCTGGTTTCTTCACTAAACCCCTTTTACCTTTGATCATTACACTCTCCTACAACCCCTGCATCATCCCAGTACCTGCCCTGGTCGATTAAAGTGAGAGGAGGGGGAAAAGAAAACCTAGACTAAGCATACCGTGGCCATGCCGGCCACCTTTGGCATCTCCACCTCTGGCCACCATTTCAACCTATCCTCTTGTCCTGGAGCATCTACAACACTCAAGGACGACGAGGGTACAAGCCCCTGCAACGCCAACGCTCGGCATTGGCCAGAACGCGCGCGCCCAAAGTTGGCCAGGACGTGCCAGCACGCGCGGTGACCGCGCTCTGGCGTCGCAAGGACAACACGCGCTCGAGCACCCCCGTCCTCCTCTGGCCAAGCTACGCCTGCGTCGAGCATCGCCACCCCGCCCTCTACACGCTAGACACAAGCCCAGGCCTGCCCCTGCACCGTCGCCGTCGTCCTCGACCAAATGATGCCGCACGCTCCGCCGCACTCCCTGCAAGCTCGTGTGCAATCCCTTCACCCTTTCTCTGCGCCAGCTAGTCCTCGAGCATCGCCAGGACGACGCCTACAAGATGCCATCCTCGCCTTGCCCTTTCGATCGACGGAGAGGCCACACCGTCGACGCGCCCTTGCAGCACCTCACGGCCACCCTCGCCCGCTATAAATAGAGCACCTCAGCGCTCAAGTTCTTCACACACCTTGCTCCCCTCCCTTCACTGATCACTCTCCCCACCTCAATTTAGCACCACCTCGCCAGAGCAGCAGCAATTGGAAGCTGAGGTCCGCCGGAGCTCGCGGAAGCTCTGCGTCGATTGGAGCCTCCCGAGCGCCGCCGCTGCACCACGCTCTTCCCCATCTACTTCCACTTCCTCGCGCACACTGCCAGCCACCTGCAACGGCCTGGTATGCCCTCCCACCCCCTAGGCTCGCCGCCAGGGAGCTCGCCGCTCGTCGGAGACGACGACGTTCACACGCCGTCGGATCCCATTCTAATCCAACGGCTTTTATTTCGCGTACCGCTTCGGCGTTTAAAGAGCCACTGACGGGTGGCCCCCACCTCGTCAGGGCAGCCCACCCGCACCGGTTGCTTGTTGGGCTGCGAAGTGGGTTTTAATTTCATTTCGGCCCAATAACGCTTCCCGCCTAGCCCACCAACTCAAATTTGGATTTAACCTTTATTCAAATTGCCCTGCTGAGAGTTTAGTAAAATTTAAATAGTTTGAAATCTGCTAAACCAAATTTAGCAAACTTTATACCGTTGGAAAGCCCATGAATTTATCTATCCAATGCCACTAGCCCCACATCCAAATTCATAGTAGAATTATTTTGATAAAAAGAACAAGACAGGGACTTTTGAACATTCAAACTTTATTTAAAATTTATCCAAAATAGATTTTGAATTGATTAAAACTCTAATAAATCACAAATGATGTCCTCTAATTGATTATGCAATAATATAGACATGTTGTTTGTATGATCATGGACTAGATCAAATAAATTGGCTATGTAGTCAATTCTAGAGCATTTGAAAGTGGAATTCAAACTCAACACTAATATGAGAGCTACCTCTCATTTAAATTTTGATCCTAAGTACTAATAACCAGGGGGAATGACTTAGGCTAATGAACCCTTGAGAATTATTACTTAGAGATTTTAATTCATTTAAATGCTAAGTATTAAAACTATGTGAAGTGTAGCACTTCAATTAAATTATACTCACATATAATAGATATGGAATGTTGACTTTGGGTCAACCTATATTTCATACCTTATTATTATATGAAGAGATTAAATCTTAATAAGAGGTAATGATAAGAAATGAATTCCTCTAAGGATCTACATACCAAATTTAAGAAATAGGAACAATAAGAGGAAACTATTTTCTTTCAAATGAAGACTAATCAAATAATCCACCATGCCATGTTTGATTGATGATAGGACTAGTGTGTGAACTCTTTTGAGTGTTTCTAGTTTAGTATGTGAGCTTGGTTTAGTATTTATACTTCGTATTCGTATATAGACGCTAGTAACGAGGAATACCAAGAGGAGGAGGCCTACTCTCAGGAAGAAGAAGAGAACTTCGATAACTACCCAGCTCAAGGCAAGCTAACCCTTGCTAAACACAAGTGCTTAGCTCTACAAGAGCAAAGGCACCATCACACTTTACTTTTATGTACTACCTATCCCATGTTTTTACTTACAGTTACTTTTGCTTATTTATTTCAAAGTACTTTTTGATTTATGATTCACTTGGTCTAGAGTAGAACAATACTTGAAGTTAGATTAGCACAACTCAAAGCTAGATAGCACCCCTCATTTAGTTGCTCGTGCTAATCAATTAAAATTGACTACTCTAGATGGGAACATGGTGAAGTGAAATAACTTTGAAAGAAAGTAAAGTGGAGGTGGATTTGAACAAGAGAAGATGGTGATTTTTGATAAAATTGATAATTGGGTTTGAATGCGATACCCTTCCAATTACCCAAGTACCCCCACAATACCTGATTATGGGTAGGGCTTAACTAGAAACTTGTGTATTTTAGTATGGGTTCCCTCTGAACAAACATCATAGGGGTTACGCTGCGGCTGCCTCCGTTAAGTGTGGAATGATGTTGAAATGAGGTGAATGTACGGCCCAAGCCCTGTGCAGTTCCTGGGTTAACTGCGGTTTCCACCGGGAGGCCAAGCTCATGGGGAGAGGTGCTCATACTAGAATATATAAGTGAAAGGTTACGGTTGATGATCCGCGTACTGTGTTACGATTATTCGGGGTTATCCTCGACGGATGTAATCAAAAGTTGTGGCACAAGAGTACAACCTCTGCAGAGTGTTAAACCTATTCGAATAGCCGTGTCCACGGTTACGGACGATTGGAAAGGCCATACTATCTCCGTTATCATTAAAATGTTTTGATCCTAGAAATGAATGGTGAATTGAAAGGTGATATTATGGTGAACCATAATGAGTTGTGGGAATGACACTAATGTTCCCACTTGAGTTAGTCTAGCACATGATAAGGCTTTACTAAATGTTTATCAAACTAAAACTTGGCTTTATGCAAATAAACCTAGAGCTTAGCACCCCCTTGTTACACTTAATGAGTATTTATCTTAGAGTTAGTTTGCGAGTACTTTAAAAGTACTCATGGCTTTGCCCTGGCTATTCAAATGCTAGACTATGAAGGAGAGCACCAGTATCAGGATGACGGACTACAGGACGTCTACGATAACTAGGATCGTCTTCTAACGTCAAGCGTTGCCTGTGGAATAGATAGTCCACTACTACTTCGCTTCCGCTACTATTTGTGATGTTGAACAATATATTCGTGTAATATTGGATCATGTGATCTATGGTTGTAAGACAATATGTGTTGTAATAAATGATGACTCTATGCTACTTACTATTATGTCTCGCAAAAACATTATTCCTGGGATTGCGATGTACGGCATAATAGGCACTTGGACTTAAAAATCCGGGTGTTGACAAGTTGGTATCAGAGCCATTGTTTGACCTTAGGAGACCCTAGTTAGAATGGACGCTCAAAAACTTAGTTTCAAATTCCATGAATTGACTAGTTATGAAAACCTTATTCACTTTCTTACCTTGAAGAGTCTATTACAAACTTTAAATTCATGCCCTTCTTGAAAGTAAATTAAAATTTGGAACACTTGCACCTCTCTAACTTAATCATCTAATCTCTCTACAGATGGATCACGTCGTGGACGCGCAGCCCTTTCTCCAGACTGAGTTCTATCAGTTGGGGAACGGTGGAGAGCTCATCTTTGAGAGGGACCTCTTCTCCCTCTCAGAGTTCCTCGGGCGCCCACCACCGGAAGTCTTTGGCGGAATGCTCAATGACCAGCCCGGTGGTCAACTCCAGTGGGTGATCATGGTGGACCTTCGTGGAAGGTTCACGCTCCCAATGAGCGCAAGGATCCAGTTCTCCTTCCGGGAGAACAACTGGGCGGATGGTCTCGCAAGGGGACTTCAGGAAGGACTCGCACGTCTGTGCGGGCAAAACTTCATGGACTTCGAGGATAGCCGCTTTGTGCACTATGCAAGGCACAACTCCCTCGGAGTGCCAATGAACCTGCCGTCGCACCCGCAACTTCGCCACCATGTGGATCATCTTGACTTCATGTTGAGTGAGACCCGCATCGACCTCGACAACTCCCGCGAATACGCCAACCACACTCACATCCAGTTGGCGCAGCAGGCGGACACCATCAGGGTTATCGCCGGAGAACGCAGGGCACTCCGCCGTGCCAACCAGAAGAAGGATCACGCCATCAACCGCCTCAAGGCCAGGATCGCCACTCTGAAGGCAACCATCGCCGCCCAAGCTGAGCAGATCCAGGAGCTGGAAGGCAAAGGTGAAGGGGAGAACATCCAGGGGGACGGCTACTACTACGTTAGCAACGACGACGACTACGAGGAGGAGGAAGACGACGACCTGGAGTTCCACCCTTACGAGGATGGCCACGAGCACCTCGATGCCGGGGTAGACAATGTCTACCCTATCAACGTCGATGGCGAGTAGTCCCGTCTGAGCACTTGCGTCCCGTGTTATGTATCGGTCCTTTGTACCCGCCCCATGTATCGTAGTTTGTTGAAAGGGTTCTTAAAACCCTCCTGAACATTTGGCTTGTAATATTTGCTACCTCCATGACTATGTTTGTGTGTGTGTAATATTATTATGAATCAAGTTTTAAGTTGTGTGAAAATTTTATCCCAAAATGAGCCATAGAAATTTCCCTCTCATATCATGATCCCTATCACTGTTCAGATGGCACCCCCAACTCGCAGCGAAGCCGCAATGCTGCAAATGCTGCAACAGATGATGGCAGAAAGAGAAGCTGAGAGAGTTGACCGTCAAGCCAACCTAGCTGCACTTCAACAGATTGCTCAGGGCAATCAAGGCCACGGAAACCACGACCACCCAGGGTCGAAGCTGAAAAACTTCCAAAACACCAACCCGCCGGTGTTCAGCAAGACAGAGGAACCCCTCGATGCTGATGATTGGCTCCAAACTATGGAGAACAATCTCGAGGTTGCCGGAGTGGAGGACGACGAGAAGGTGTTGTTTGCCACCCACTATCTGGCTGGACCTGCACGTGCCTGGTGGACAAGTACCCGCGCCTTACATGCGGGGCAAATGATGACTTGGGAGGATTTCAAACTCAAGTTTAGCAAGTATCATGTGCCCCCGGGTTTGATTAAGAAGATGAGGGATGAGTTCAGGGAACTGAAGCAAGGAAGAATGACCATGGTGGAATACCGCGACAAGTTCCTCACTTTGTCAAGGTACGCCCCGGATGAGACAGACACCGTCGAGAAAAGGAAGGAGAGGTTTCTGAATGGACTGCATGATGAGATGCAGACTGTGCTGATCAATATCCCCTTTGCTGACTTAGAAGCCCTCGTTGACTCCGCCATTCAGATGGAGGGGAAGATACACCAAGCCAATGAGAACCGCAAGAGCCGTATGATGAACCAGAGTGGGCCCAGCAACAACCACAAGTATCGCCCCAGCTCAAGTGGAGGGTTCGCCCCAAGAAACAACAAGCCCCCGATGCAGAATCCACGTCCGAGTTATCAGAACCGGAGTGGAGGAAACCCCAGGCCAGGAGGCCACCACAACTACAACAACAACAACAACAACCACAACAACTTCAACCGCGCTCCACCTCGCGCCCCCAACAACAACTCCAACACCGCTCCAAGGACTGGGAGCAATGATGTTCCCATCACCCCCAAGGACAAGTCCACCTACAACTGCTACGAGTGCGGAGTGGCCGGGCACTTCTCCTATGAGTGCCCCAAGAAGCTCGCCAAGACTGCCGCCAACACCTCCGGCCCTGCGTAGCAGCAGCGTCGTGTCACCACCAACAAGAAGTTCGCCCCCAACAACCCGAACAACCGCAACGGCCGCCTCTACCACATGAATGCGGAAGAAGCTCAGGAAGCCCCAGACGTTGTGCTGGGTATGTTCTCTGTTAACTCAATACCCGCAAGAGTGTTGTTTGATTCTGGAGCATCGCATTCATTCATTACCGAAGATTTTGCATGCACTAGTAAGATTCAACCCATCAGTTTGAAGCATGTCATGATAGTTCAAATACCTGGATCAACCACTAAAGCTAGAAAAATTTGCAAAGATGTGCCAATCAGAATACATGAAATAGAATTCTATGCAAATTTGATTGTTCTGGGAGCCAAAGGTTTGGAAGTAGTCCTGGGAATGGACTGGATGGCGCAACATCATGGACTGATTGATTGTGCCAAGAAGGCCATCACCATGACTAGTAGCACCGGAATAATAGTCGAACACATATCTGAAAAGATGCCCCGAAAGTTCACTTGTAACCAAAGCCTAGCCAAACCCACCTTGGATCAGATCAGGGTCGTTTGTCGATATCCTGATGTGTTTCCGGATGATCTACCCGGTATGCCCCCAGATCGGGATATCGAGTTTATCATCGAGCTAATCCCCGGAACCGGACCTATAGCCCAGAGAGCCTACAGCATGAACCCGGCAGAGTTAGTGGAACTGAAGAAGCAACTGGATGATATGCTATTCAAAGGTCTGATTCAACCAAGTGCGTCCCCTTGGAGATCGCCAGTTTTGTTTGTGGATAAGAAGGACGGTGCCACTCGTTTGGTTACGGACTATCGTAAGCTTAACGATGTCACAATTAAGAACAAGTATCCGTTGCCCAAGATAGAAGATCTGTTTGACCAGCTGACCGGAGCCCAAGTATTCTCAAAGATTGATCTGCGGACAGGTTACCATCAGCTGAAGATTCGTGCCACCGATATCCCCAAAACTGCCTTTACCACCAGATATGGATTGTACGAGTACAATGTCATGTCATTTGGATTGACCAATGCCCCCGCTTACTTCATGAATCTCATGAATAAGATCTTTATGAACTTCCTGGACAAGTTTGTCGTTGTCTTCATCGACGACATCCTCATATACTCCAAGTCCGAAGAAGAACATGAGCAACATTTGGAAGTGGTCCTAGATACCCTTCGGGAACATCAGTTGTATGCCAAGTTCAGCAAGTGTGAGTTCTGGTTGAAAGAAGTAGGATTCTTGGGTCATATCTTGTCAGCCGGAGGAATTGCCGTTGACCCCGCAAAAATCAAGACTGTTGAAGAATGGAAAGCCCCAACCACTCGCATGTAAGTCCGTGCATTTCTCGGATTGGCGGGATATTACCACCGATTCGTTGAAGGATTCTCGAGCATAGCAAGACCGATGACCCAATTGTTGAAGAAGGACCGGAAGTTCGAATGGACCGACAAGTGTGAAGAGAGCTTCCAACAGCTCAAGCTAAGATTGACAACAGCCCCAATACTGGTTATGCCGGACATTACCAAGCCATTTGATGTGTACTGCGACGCCTCCAAGATTGGTCTTGGATGTGTGCTGATGCAAGAAGGCAAAGTGATATCTTACCTATCAAGACAGCTGAAGCAGCATGAACAGAACTATCCAACCCATGACTTAGAGCTAGCAGCGGTGGTGTTAGCACTGAAAGTATGGCGTCATTACCTCATGGGTAATCGATGCGAGGTTTACTCGGATCACAAGAGCCTGAAGTATATCTTCACGCAGAAGGAGCTGAATATGAGACAGCGCAGATGGATAGAGTTAATCAAGGATTACGACATGGAAATCCACTATCACCCCGGCAAGGCCAATGTGGTAGCGGATGCTCTGAGTAGACTGCCGTGTCAGTTGAACTCCATGTTAGCAATTGAGCAACCCAGCCTGTTTGAAGAGTTTGAACAGTTTAGGCTTGAACTGGTTAGCGAAGGATACCTCGCCAGCATTGAACTCCAACCCACCCTGATTAGTCAGATCAAAGAAGCTCAGAAAGGAAATGCTAGCATTGACGGAATCAAGAACCAAATAGCCGCCGGAAAGGCACCGGGATTCACCATAGATGAAGAAGGAGTGCTATGGTATAACAAGCGCCTTTGCGTGCCGTCAGACTCAGAATTGAAGCAAGTTATTCTGAAAGAAGCTCACGACACCCTATACTCCATTCACCCCGGAGGAACCAGGATGTACCAGGATTTGAAAGAACAATTCTGGTGGCATGGAATGAAGAGAGAAATTGGAAGCTACATCGCCAAGTGTGACATCTGTCAAAGAGTCAAAGCAGAACACCAACGCCCCGTAGGACTGTTGCAACCCCTACAGATTCCCGAATGGAAGTGGGATTCCGTAGGAATGGACTTCATCACCGGACTGCCCAAGTCTAGTAAAGGAAATGATTCCATCTGGGTAGTGGTCGACAGACTGACCAAAGTCGCCCACTTCATCCCCGTCAAGACCACCTATCAAGGGCCGAGACTCGCAGAGCTATATATCTCAAGGATAGTCAGCTTGCACGGAACCCCGAAGTCGATAGTATCCGACAGAGGATCCCAATTCACCTCCAGATTCTGGCAGAAAGTACATGAAGGACTCGGAACTCGTCTGAATTTCAGCACAGCCTACCACCCGCAGACAGATGGATAGACTGAAAGAGTCAACCAGATACTCAAAGATATGTTGAGAGCATGTGTGCTAGAGTATGGATCTAAGTGGGAAGACTGCTTGCCGTACGCAGAATTCTCGTACAACAACAGCTACCAAGCCAGCTTACAGATGGCCCCCTTTGAAGCACTGTACGGAAGGAAGTGCCGTACCCCTCTGAATTGGTCGGAGGTAGGAGAGAGTCAAGTCTTTGGACCAGATATTCTCCGAGAAGCCGAAGAGAAGGTTCACAAGATCCGCGAGTATCTCAGGACAGCCCAATCAAGACAGAAGAGCTACGCCGACAAAAGACGCCGGGAGATGACCTTCGAGATCGGAGATTTCGTATATCTCAAAGTGTCCCCTCTTAAAGGAATGCAGAGATTCCAGCTTAGAGGAAAGCTCGCACCCCGATATGTCGGACCTTTCAAGGTTCTGAGCCGCAGAGGAGAAGTATCCTATCAGCTGGAGTTACCGGAAGAAATGTCAGCGGTGCACAATGTGTTTCACATCTCGCTACTCCGGAAGTGTTTAGAAGTACCTGAGAAGACCGAGGTTTTCAAGAATATCGACCATCGAGCTGTGGATATCAACTCAGATCTGACATACCGCGAAGTACCTATTCGCATCCTGGAAGAAGCTTTCAGAACCACCCGTACCCGAAGTATCAAGTTTCTGAAGATCCAATGGAGTAACCACACCGAACAAGAAGCCACTTGGGAGAGAGAAGACTTTATGAGGACTGAGTACCCAGATCTCTTTAGTACCTAGTTTTCTCGCAGATCTCGGGACGAGATCTTTTGTAAGGGGGAAGGGTTTGTAACATCCCAAGTTTCAACAATAATAAACAAGAAGGACAATTTCCCCAAAGTCAAAAATTGCAATTAACAAAAACTTTTTTTATGCATATAGTGCCACATATAGGTTCATGCATTTGAGTGATTTTCTTTTGTGCAATTGCCATGATGAGTGTTGGTATGTTTAACAATTGCTTTTGGAACCCTAACCAAGATCACCAAACCCTAATTTGAGGGGAATTAAAGAAAATGGGAAAAACCCATTTTTCACTTACATACACAATATGCCAAATTGCAAATCCTCAACCAAGGCCATAATTGCTTGCTCCCTTGCTTGTAGAATACTTCAATATGATAAACTAACACAATTGCATCATTGGATCAAGAATCAAACACAAGGAAATCAAAATTCTTACATACATATGATAATGGTCACTTGTCACCAAAATATTTTCTTCACTACTTTACCCCTCTGGTTTTCTTATTTCTTGAACTAAACTTGGTCAACCAAAGCCATGTCATCCAAGACCATGTCAAGGTGAGTAACTTTGATGTTGACCACCATGGCTAGAGTTGACTAGGTTGACCAGAATAATAGTGACAAGTAGGGATGCTGAAATAAAGTGAAGATCATGTCACTTTTGACATTTTGCAAAACAACTCCAAATTGAGTGCCACCACCACCAATACTTCACTTTAATTATATAAATGAGATTCACCAAAAAGAATTTCAAAATTCAAATAAAAACTTCATGCGGCCATATGATCGAACACTTGGCAGGCATTAATCCAATTTTGAGCTACACTCTATTATCCTCTGGTTTCTTCACTAAACCCCTTTTACCTTTGATCATTACACTCTCCTACAACCCCTGCATCATCCCAGTACCTGCCCTGGTCGATTAAAGTGAGAGGAGGGGGAAAAGAAAACCTAGACTAAGCATACCGTGGCCATGCCGGCCACCTTTGGCATCTCCACCTCTGGCCACCATTTCAACCTATCCTCTTGTCCCGGAGCATCTACAACACTCAAGGACGACGAGGGTACAAGCCCCTGCAACGCCAACGCTCGGCATTGGCCAGAACGCGCGCGCCCAAAGTTGGCTAGGACGTGCCAGCACGCGCGGTGACCGCGCTCTGGCGTCGCAAGGACAACACGCGCTCGAGCACCCCCGTCCTCCTCTGGCCAAGCTACGCCTGCGTCGAGCATCGCCACCCCGCCCTCTACACGCTAGACACAAGCCCAGGCCTGCCCCTGCACCGTCGCCGTCGTCCTCGACCAAATGATGCCGCACGCTCTGCCGCACTCCCTGCAAGCTCGTGTGCAATCCCTTCACCCTTTCTCCGCGCCAGCTAGTCCTCGAGCATCGCCAGGACGACGCCTACAAGATGCCGTCCTCGCCTTGCCCTTTCGATCGACGGAGAGGCCACGCCGTCAACGCGCCCTTGCAGCACCTCACGGCCACCCTCGCCCGCTATAAATAGAGCACCTCAGCGCTCAAGTTCTTCACACACCTTGCTCCCCTCCCTTCACTGATCACTCTCCCCACCTCAATTTAGCACCACCTCGCCGGAGCAGCAGCAATTGGAAGCTGAGGTCCGCCGGAGCCCGCGGAAGCTCTGCGTCGATTGGAGCCTCCCCGAGCGCCGCCGCTGCACCACGCTCTTCCCCATCTACTTCCACTTCCCCGCGCACACTGCCAGCCACCTGCAATGGCCTGGTACGCCCTCCCACCCCCTAGGCTCGCCGCCAGGGAGCTCGCCGCTCGTCGGAGACGACGACGTTCACACGCCGTCGGATCCCATTCTAATCCAACGGCTTTTATTTCGCGTACCGCTTCGGCGTTTAAAGAGCCACTGACGGGTGGCCCCCACCTCGTCAGGGCAGCCCACCCGCACCGGTTGCTTGTTGGGCTGCGAAGTGGGTTTTAATTTCGTTTCGGCCTAGTAACGCTTCCCGCCTAGCCCACCAATTCAAATTTGGATTTAACCTTTATTCAAATTGCCCTGCTGAGAGTTTAGTAAAATTTAAATAGTTTGAAATCTGCCAAACCAAATTTAGCAAACTTTATACCGTTGGAAAGCCCATGAATTTATCTATCCAATGCCACTGGCCCCACATCCAAATTCATAGTAGAATTAATTTGATAAAAAGAACAAGACAGGGACTTTTGAACATTCAAACTTTATTTAAAATTTATCCAAAATAGATTTTGAATTGATTCCAACTCTAATAAATCACAAATGATGTCCTCTAATTGATTATGCAATAATATAGGCATGTTGTTTGTATGATCATGGACTAGATCAAATAAATTGGCTATGTAGTCAATTCTAGAGCATTTGAAAGTGGAATTCAAACTCAACACTAATATGAGAGCTACCTCTCATTTAAATTTTGATCCTAAGTACTAATAACCAGGGGGAATGACTTAGGCTAATGAACCCTTGAGAATTATTACTTAGAGATTTTAATTCATTTAAATGCTAAGTATTAAAACTATGTGAAGTGTAGCACTTCAATTAAATTATACTCACATATAATAGATATGGAATGTTGACTTTGGGTCAACCTATATTTCATACCTTATTATTATATGAAGAGATTAAATCTTAATAAGAGGTAATGATAAGAAATGAATTCCTCTAAGGATCTACATACCAAATTTAAGAAATAGGAACAATAAGAGGAAACTATTTTCTTTCAAATGAAGACTAATCAAATAATCCACCATGCCATGTTTGATTGATGATAGGACTAGTGTGTGAACTCTTTTGAGTGTTTCTAGTTTAGTATGTGAGCTTGGTTTAGTATTTATACTTCGTATTCATATATAGACGCTAGTAACGAGGAATACCAAGAGGAGGAGGCCTACTCTCAGGAAGAAGAAGAGAACTTCGATAACTACCCAGCTCAAGGCAAGCTAACCCTTGCTAAACACAAGTGCTTAGCTCTACAAGAGCAAAGGCACCATCACACTTTACTTTTATGTACTACCTATCCCATGTTTTTACTTACAGTTACTTTTGCTTATTTATTTCAAAGTACTTTTTGATTTATGATTCACTTGGTCTAGAGTAGAACAATACTTGAAGTTAGATTAGCACAACTCAAAGCTAGATAGCACCCCTCATTTAGTTGCTCGTGCTAATCAATTAAAATTGACTACTCTAGATGGGAACATGGTGAAGTGAAATAACTTTGAAAGAAAGTAAAGTGGAGGTGGATTTGAACAAGAGAAGATGGTGATTTTTGATAAAATTGATAATTGGGTTTGAATGCGATACCCTTCCAATTACCCAAGTACCCCCACAATACCTGATTATGGGTAGGGCTTAACTAGAAACTTGTGTATTTTAGTATGGGTTCCCTCTGAACAAACATCATAGGGGTTACGCTGCGGCTGCCTCTGTTAAGTGTGGAATGGTGTTGAAATGAGGTGAATGTACGGCCCAAGCCCTGTGCAGTTCCCGGGTTAACTGCGGTTTCCACCGGGAGGCCAAGCTCATGGGGAGAGGTGCTCATACTAGCATATATAAGTGAAAGGTTACGGTTGATGATCCGCGTACTGTGTTACGATGATTCGGGGTTATCCTCGACGGATGTAATCAAAAGTTGTGGCACAAGAGTACAACCTCTGCAGAGTGTTAAACCTATTCGAATAGCCGTGTCCACGGTTACGGATGATTGGAAAGGCCATACTATCTCCGTTATCATTAAAATGTTTTGATCCTAGAAATGAATGGTGAATTGAAAGGTGATATTATGGTGAACCATAATGAGTTGTGGGAATGACACTAATGTTCCCACTTGAGTTAGTCTAGCACATGATAAGGCTTTACTAAATGTTTATCAAACTAAAACTTGGCTTTATGCAAATAAACCTAGAGCTTAGCACCCCCTTGTTACACTTAATGAGTATTTATCTTAGAGTTAGTTTGCGAGTACTTTAAAAGTACTCATGGCTTTGCCCTGGCTATTCAAATGCCAGACTATGAAGGAGAGCACCAGTATCAGGATGACGGACTACAGGACGTCTACGATAACTAGGATCGTCTTCTAACGTCAAGCGTTGCCTGTGGAATAGATAGTCCACTACTACTTCGCTTCCGCTACTATTTGTGATGTTGAACAATATATTCGTGTAATATTGGATCATGTGATCTATGGTTGTAAGACAATATGTGTTGTAATAAATGATGACTCTATGCTACTTACTATTATGTCTCACAAAAACATTATTCCTGGGATTGCGATGTACGGCATAATAGGCACTTGGACTTAAAAATCCGGGTGTTGACACCAATAAGGGAAGAGTGACTCACTCTCGCACTTGTATTCATCCGTGAGCTGGGAGATCACCAACTTCGAGTCTCCAAAAAGTTCCACCGCTTCTGCCCCGGCTTCCAAAATCAACTCCATTCCCTTGTGTATCGCCTCATACTCAGCGACATTGTTGATGCAAGGTGTAGATAGCCTGATGGAGAAGGAATATGTTGCCCCCCGAGGCGACACGAGCAGAATGCCGATGCCACAACCATCGTCACAAGCCGATCCATCGAAGAACATAGCCCATGCACGTACAGATAGTGCTGCTATATTAGTATTGATCCGTTCAGCTATGAGATCGGCCAACGCTTGTCCCTTGACTGCTTCCGCAGGCTGATACCGGAGATCGAATTCCGATAACGCAAACATCCACTTACCAAGTCGGCCTTTCAAAACAGGAGCCGACAGCATGTGCTTGACAACATCTGACTTGCATATGATGATGATTTCTGCCGTCAGAAGGATGTGATGAAGCTTGGTGCAGGTGAAGAATAGGCAGAGGCATAACTTCTCGACCTCAGGGTACCTTGTTTCTGCATCCAACATCCTTCTGCTGAGGTATAAAACGACCTTTTCGACACCCTCATAGAGTTGCACCAACACTGAAGCAATGGATGTGTCAGCTACTGATAAGTAGATATAAAACAGCCTATCTTGCTGAGGTGGAACTAGCACAGGCGGCGTTGTTAGATACCGCTTAATCTCGTCAAACGCTCGCTGCTGTTCTGCCCCCCAGTGAAACTCGTCATCAGATTTGATCTTCACCAACGCCATGAACGGCTCGATTCGTCCTGACAGATTAGAGATGAACCGTCGGACGAAGTTGATCTTGCCGATAAGACGTTGGAGTTCCTTCTTTGTGGTAGGCGGCTGCATGGTATGTACTGCCTCCTGACTTTTCAGGCCGATCTCAATTCCTCGTTCATGAACCAAAAAACCCAGGAACTGACCGGCCATCACACCAAAGGCACACTTCTTTGGATTCATTCTCAGCCCGAATTTTCGAGTTCGGTCTAGGATGCGTCGCAAATCATCCAAGTGTCCTTCCATGGAGACAGACTTGACCACCACGTCGTCGATGTAAATTTCCACCAACTTGCCGATCAGATCATGAAAAATGTAATTCATGGCTCGTTGGTATGTTGCACCGGCATTCTTCAGCCCAAAAGTCATGACCACATATTCAAACAAGCCCACCGATCCTGGTACTCTGAATGCAGTCTTGTGTATATCTTCTGGAGCCATGAAGATTTGGTTGTAGCCGGCATTGCCATCCATGAAGCTTAACACCTTGTGGCCAGCAGCTGCATTGATCAATGTCTCTGCCACAGGCATTGGATATTCATCCTTTGGAGTGGCTCTGTTGAGATCTCGGAAATCTATGGCCACACGCCATTGGCCGTCCTTTTTCTCTACAGGTACGATACTGGAGATCCATTCAGCGTACCTGCATGGCCTAATGAACCCGGTGGCTAACATTTTCTCGATCTCCTTCTTGACTTCTTCGAGAATTTCGGCCTTCATCTGACATGCTCGTTGTTGGAACGGCCGAAATCCTTTCTTGAGAGGGAGCCGATGATCAATGATGCTCCTGTCTAACCCAGGCATCTCTGTGTAATCCCATGCAAAGCAATCTGGGTATTCTTTTAACAGAGCTATCATCTGGCTCCTGAGGTGTGGATCTAACTTTTTGCTGATGAAAGTTGGTCGTGGCTTATCCCCAGGACCAATGTCGACTTCTTCTAGCTCATCAGCCGATGTAAACCCATACCCTAGCTTTCCGTCACCTATTAGATCGACGCTGAACACAGGAAAAACGTATGGCGAGGATAATAATATGGGCCGATTGCTGGAATCGGCCCCCATTTTGATTGCATTGCTCAATGAAGGTTTACATCTTGTTCGTGCGTCACTACGACTACGTGGCATGCTTGAGACAAGATCATCCTTTTTATTTTTTGGGGCCGATCACAAGGATCGGCCTTGCCACGTACGTCCATAGCCTTTGCTCTTGTTACACGGTTAGGCCGGTGGATAAGACCAGCCTCACCCCGTTTTTTGTCACGTCGATGCGCTCACAGTCGTCCAAAGTGATGCCGGAGAGTGGCTCTTGGCCTGCCGTCTCCCAAACGTTCATGCCAGCCGTTGAGATCTCGGCTGAGTCATCTGCGTGGACGATTTCCACTTCATCTCCATCCCACTGTATTAAGCATTGATGCATCGTGGATGGAATGCAATAGTTGGCGTGGATCCAATCTCTCCCTAGCAGGACAGCGTAGGTGCTCTTGCTATCGACAATGAAGAATGTCGTAGGGATGGTTTTCCTTCCTACGGTCAGATCCACGTTCAGAACACCTTGTGCTTCTGATGCTTGGCCGTTGAAATCGCTCAATGTGACGTTGGTCTTGATCAGATCCGAGCTAGAGCGTCCCAGACGACGTAGCATGGAGTATGGCATGATGTTGACTGCCGCTCCGGTGTCGATCAGCATCTTGTTGACCGGCTTCCCATTGATATAACCTCGTAAGTACAGGGCCTTCAGGTGTCTGTAACTTCTTTCTCGTGGCTTCTCAAAGATAACCGGCCTTGGGCCACAGTCAAGTTGTGCCACAGGTGCTTCTTCGGTTCCAGGAGCACAAAACTCCGCTGGAAGGATGAACACCATGTTTGTGCCAGCCGATGTCTCATCATCGGCTTTCTTCTGTTTGGGGCGCCACTCTTTCTTCTGTGGTCGACCCTCCTCATCCAGAGTTCGCTGAATTTTCGCGGCCAGATCAGGCCGCGCTTTCCTCAACGTATGCAGGTATAACCTTTCGGCTTCCTCCAAGCAACGTAGTCGCTGAACCCTACGTTTTTTTGAGTGGCTGAGTCCATCAGGGCACCACCTTGGCCGGTGGTACTTATCTTCTTCTTCATCGTCATCTTCTAATTCCTCGAGATCTTCCACCCGAGAGGACTCAGCTTGCTTGTTCCGAGATGGGAGAGGTCCTAGACGCTTGAACACTGACACGTCTCCCGTGCCCTTCTTCTTCTGTCTACATTCTCGCGCTGCCGATTGTGGGCAATCGGCTCATTCCTGAATCCCAGCAGTGTTTGAAGAAGGGACAGTCCCAGTGCCTGTCCACGTCGTCCTGCTCTCTTGACTTCTCCTTGGCATGGCGCTCATACCTTTCCTCGTCTCGATCATGCCGACGATGTCCCCTGGTGTCCCTGCTAGCCAGACGATCTCTTTCGTCATCGTTGTTGTATCGTCGGCATTGGTCGTACTGACTCACATATTTGTTGAGGAGGTGATCAGAGAGAGGTCGTTGATATCGCACATTCTTCACTTCTCCCTCTGTGATGTAGCGCTTGCCATCGTTTCGGAGCCGATTGCGTGGAACGGCTTCCTCCTTGTCCTTGCCACGAGAGCGACTGCCCTCGTCTCTGTCCTTACCAGGGTGGTGCACAGGCCCGACCATGTTGATGCTGAACGAGAAACCTGGCTGGCACCTCCCGGGGTAAGCGTACTCCACCATGTTAACGGCGGGAAAGGGGTGTGTGTCAACTTTCATGGCATATTGGCTGAAAATTAGACGCCCTTGTTCTATCGCCATTTGGATCTGCTGACGCCACACCCTGCAATCGTTGGTGGTATGGGTTAACGTGTTATGCCACTTGCAATATGGCTTGCCGTTGAGCTCTTGCACCGTAGGGAATTTGTGGCCTTCGGGTAACTTTAGCTGCTTCTCCTTGAGCAAGAGGTCGGAAATTTGCTCAGCTTTGGTCACGTCGAAGTCAAACCCTCTTGGAGGACCTTGTGGCTTAACCCACTTGTAGGACACGGGGCTTGCCCCCCGAGTCCATTCAGCCACTGCTACCTCTTGATCCCCTACAGAGCCTTCACCTTCCTCTGTCTCAACCAGGACTACCGCACGCTTGAACTTGTCCTGGTACAACTCTGGGTGGCGCTGTTCATATAATGACAGTTTCTGAACCATATGTGCCAGTGAAGCGTAATCTGCTTGGGAAGCCATATCCTTGATTGGCGATGCGAGACCCACCACCGCCAGTTCGACTGCTTCTTTTTCAGTCAAACGAGCCGAATAGCATCGGTTCCTGATGGCCCTGAAGCGCTGGATGTATTCTGACACTGTTTCTCCGCGCTTCTGCCGTACTTGTGCTAGATCGGCAATGCCAGCCTCGGAAGCCTCTGAGTGATACTGCATGTGGAACTGCTCTTCCATCTGCTTCCAAGTCCGGATTGAATCTGGTGGCAGCGAGGTGTACCACCCGAAAGCCGATCCTGTGAGGTACTGTGCGAAGAACCTCACGCGTAGTGCGTCTGATGCTGAGATCGTGCCCAACTGCGCCAAATATCGGCTCACATGCTCGACTGAACTGGAGCCATCTGACCCACTAAACTTGGAGAATTCAGGGAGCCGATATTTGGGTGGTAGTGGGATCAAATCGTACTCGTTGGGGTACGGCTTGGAATAGCCGATTGCCCTCTGTTTCGGCACCATACCGAACTGGTCTCTTAAGATGGTACTGATCTGATCCGCGGTGCTAGCTGCAGGAGTCGAGCTCTGAAGATTCGCCGGAGTGGCGTACTTAGCTAGCCACGCTTGCTTCTCAAGATCTGAGCTAGTTGCAGGAGTTGAGCTCTGGAGGTTTGTTAGAGTGGCATACTTAGCTAGCCACGTCTGCTTCTCAAGATCCGATCCAGAAGCCCCTCCTGCTGTTCCGGAAGTCCCTGCTGTTGCAGTCTGGTTCGTGAGTGCCCAGTTACTGCAGTCTGGCACATAGGTGCACGTGTATCCGTGCGGGATCTCCTTAGGCGCCTCATTCAAGAATTGGTAATCACTAGGATCACCACCGATCTTGTAGACGATGAATGCCGGTGAACTCGGCACTTCTGGTGCTGCCAGCGCGAACGGCAGCGGTGGTCGGGTCTGGAGTGGTATCTCTCCTTGGTGAGTCCCTAGAGCAGGTCCTGACGGAGAGTACTGATGTCTCATGATTTCCTGGATCACCCGAAGCGCGACACGCTCCAAAGCGTTCACCAGGCTCTCAAATGGCGGTGTAGCGAATGAGCTACCATGTGATTGACCTCCTGACGCAGAGACCTGGTGCGTTCTTCTGAAGGGGTAGACAGGTCTACTCCATCGAGCGCGCCTTCGGGTGAGAACCCTTTCCACCTGATGCCGTGTGAGCGGGTCCTCTGGAAAGAGCCGATGAGGTCGGCTTCGAAGATAGCTTTGACATCGTCATACTTCTTCTTGAGCTCCTCAGTCAGATCCTCGTACGTGACTGGATCTTCCGCCATCTCCGACGTAGATGGCGATGCAGTTGATGTCGAAGACTGTCCCACCGAGCGTGCCAGAATGTGTTGGCGTCCGAAACCCACCGGCGAGTAGCGACGGGCAACACGTAGAGCCGGGAGGCTCCCAGAACTGCGGCTGGCCCTGGTCCCTCGAGCGACGGCCCGCAAAGCTCCGGCACGCACGTCCCGATGCTGGTGCAAGGGCGTGCCACCTGACCTATACCTGGTCAGGAAGGTGATGATTTGCTTCGCTTAGTTTCCTGCATGGCATACACGTAAACATTAAATACGAGCCTCGATCGGCTCTCAGGTTGTCCTGTGAATCGGCTCAAGGAGCCGATCCACCCATGATTCGTATGAGGTCTACGATCACATGGTGGTCCTGCTTGATCAATATAAAGCTAAAACGACCTACAACGATTTAGGGTTTTCACCGCATAATCGGAACATCCTACACGTGATTGAGCCTGGCAGCCACGCAAGATGATAATAAACCAGCCCTAGATAAGGCCTAAAAACCAACATGGAGTTGATTCCCGAAACATCTTATCTAGGGCTAGCAAACTACACCCTACGTGCTACTGGATCCTTCAACCCGTTTGCAAGGCCTAACTATACAGATATTAAACTAATCCTTGAAGAACAAGGAGCAATCATAACAGATCTTCTACGCGCTTTTGAAAGCGGCAAGTGATCGTCTACCGCAGCAACGAGAGCCTTCTCTTGTAGGCTTTGGGAATATTCAAGGGTTAGTCTCGTTCATCCCCTCGTTGCTCCCATCTTCTAGATTGCATCTTCGCTTGGATTGCGTTCTCGCGTTAGGAATTTTTTTTGTTTTCTATGCTACGAATCCCATCAGTGGTATCAGAGCCGTGTCTATGCATAGATGGTTGCACGAGTAGAACACAATTGTTTTGTGGGCGTTGATGCTTTGTTGTCTTTAGTTCGAGTACTTTGCATCTTTGTGGCATGGTGGGATGAAGCAGCTCGGGCTAACTTTACATGACCGCGTTCATGAGACTTGCTCCACGTTCGACATGCAACTTGTATTGCATAAGTGGCTTTGCGGGTGTCTGTCTCTCTCACCATAGTGAAGATTCAATTTACTCTTTCTATTGACAACACTAGTATCACTGGTGTGGTTCATGTTCGTAGGTAGATTGGATCTTACTCGAAAACCCTAAACCACGTAAAATATGCAAACCAAATTAGAGACGTCTAACTTGTTTTTGCAGGGTTTGGTGATGTGATATGGCCATGATGTGATGATGAATATGTATGAGATGATCATTATTGTATTGTGGAAACCGGCAGGAGCCTTATGGTTGTCTTTAAATTTCATGTTGAGTAGTATTTCAAAGTAGTTGTAATAGTTGCTACATGAGGTGAACAACCATGAAGACGGCGCCATGGACCTTGACGCTAAGCCGACGATGATGGAGATCATGCCCGTTGATGATGGAGATCATGTTCGTGCTTTGGAGATGAAGATCGAAGGCGCAAAGACTAAAGGGCCATATCATATCACATATGAATTGCATGTGATGTTAATCCTTTATGCATCTTATTTTGCTTAGAACGTGATGGTAGCATTATAAGATGATCCCTCACATTAATATCAAGATAATAAAGTGTTCTCCCCTCGTATGCACCGTTGCACAGTTCGTCATTTTGAAGCATCTCGTGATGATCGGATGTGATAAACTCAACATACAACGGGTGTAAGCCATGTTGCACATGCGGAATACTTGGGTTTACTTGACGAGCCTAGCATGTACATACATGGCCTCGGGACAACGGAAACCGAAAGGTTGAACACGAGTCATATGGATGATATGATCAACATGTTGATGTTCACCATAAAAACTACATCATCTAATGTGATGATTGGTTTTGGTGTAGTGGATTTGGATCGTGTACCACTTAACAACTATGAGGGATGTTGTATTAAGTGGGAGTTCATTAGTAATTAGATTAAAACATGAAGAACTAATTATCATGAACATAGTCTGAGTAGTATTTTGAATTAATTTGTAGTATTGGCATCCGTTTTTCTACCAAGCGCTAATCTTGTTATTGAGATAGAAATACTGTTAAAATCTGACAATAAACTTTACGGACTGGTACCGTATTGTTAAAGAATCAAGAAATGATTAAGTCCTATTGAAAACTTTTAGTAAACCTCACATTGTGTTGGCGTCCGAAACCCACCGGCGAGTAGCGACGGGCAACACGTAGAGCCGGGAGGCTCCCAGAACTGCGGCTGGCCCTGGTCCCTCGAGCGACGGCCCGCAAAGCTCCGGCACGCACGTCCCGATGCTGGTGCAAGGGCGTGCCACCTGACCTATACCTGGTCAGGAAGGTGATGATTTGCTTCGCTTAGTTTCCTGCATGGCATACACGTAAACATTAAATATGAGCCTCGATCGGCTCTCAGGTTGTCCTGTGAATCGGCTCAAGGAGCCGATCCACCCATGATTCGTATGAGGTCTACGATCACATGGTGGTCCTGCTTGATCAATATAAAGCTAAAACGACCTACGACGATTTAGGGTTTTCACCGCATAATCGGAACATCCTACACGTGATTGAGCCTAGCAGCCACGCAAGATAATAATAAACCAGCCCTAGATAAGGCCTAAAAACCAACATGGAGTTGATTCCCGGAACATCTTATCTAGGGCTAGCAAACTACACCCTACGTGCTACTGGATCCTTCAACCCGTTTGCAAGGCCTAACTATACAGATATTAAACTAATCCTTGAAGAACAAGGAGCAATCATAACAGATCGGATCTACTAAACACGGATCAAGCAAGGTGCCACCCTTGCACCTCAGATCGGCGCAAGGGTGGCTAGATGTCTAGGGATAGCATGGATCAAAGCATATATAAAGGTAAAACAATGCTAACCCTAACACATCTACGATAACTACGTTGCTCGCCGTCAACAAGGCTTCAGCACGAGCAACGCATGAACGCCGAATAAACGTATACTGCCTAGATCGCAAGATGCGATCTAGGTAGCATGATGCTTACCCGGAAGAAACCCTCGAAACAAGGGGTTGGCGATGCGCCTAGATTGGTTTGTTGTGAATGTGATTGTTGTTTTTCTCAATAACCCTAGATACATATTTATAGTCCGTAGACTTTCTAACGTGGGAATAATCCCAACCGTGTACGAGCCAAATTCTAACTAACCGACACGTATCCTACTATATTTACAGATACACGGGCAAACTAGCCCAAACTTCGTGTACAAGGCCGATTCATGTATATCTTCCGTGTATACTCTTCAAGTCCATCTTAATCACGGCCCACCTCTGATCCGGTCAGATTCTGGTGATAACACATTGTTGATTCAAAGAAGTATGGTTTCAATTAGTACCTAAATTTATCTTGTCTGCGTGAAACTTGAAGTTCAAATCTGTTTGAAAAGTAAGGAGCTGAAAATTTAGTTTTCAGAAATAATCAAGGTGTGAGATATATGTGATATCTAAGACCTTATTGCAAGATGATAGAATATAATTTGGTGAGACTACATAAACTCATAAGTTTTATGGGAATGTACGAAGGTTGAAAACGCAAGGCGTCCCAATCCTCCAACTATTGGAGCACTAACGATATTCGCATGTCCATGTATTGATCATCCTTAGTATGCATCGTTGCTAAGACTCATAGTTTCGTAGCATCACGTGATGATCGGGTGTTATAGATTCTACGTGTGCATACAATGGGTGCAAGCCAGATTTGCAGATATGAATACTAAGGTTATACTTTACGAGCCTAGCATGTACAGACATGGTCTCGAAAAGTCGTCATGATATGATGGATAAAATTATGAGTGAAATTGTTCATCATATTAAAAGGTTACTAATAGTGAAATCCAGAACACTTGTCATATGATGATCAACTTCAAAGTAAGAACCTCAAGGTTGTTGGTATTTGACCAACAAACCTAGACCTAGAAGTTATTGATGTTGAAGTGTTTTTTTCTGAATAATGAGGAAAGCTAAAAGAGAAACTACAAAAGATATTTTGGCAGAAAGAAAGAAAAGACTAGAAAGTCTAGCTCAGGTGTATATAAATGATATACATATTATGGATGTATTCCTCGTTTGGTCACACAATGAAATTCTTGGGTATTTGTACCATATTGGTTGGTATGAAGTGTCATACAAAACAACGCAATACAAGAATAAAATGGCCTAAGTGACTGACAAGGAATATGATAGGAATGCACGTTCGGAACAAAAAATAAAGTGTTATTATGTTCATCGTTGGCATTCTATCTAGCCCTTAGAATTTATAATAAAGAACTTAATAAATGTTATTTTGCTCTGGTCAAATGAAAATAATGAGTTGTTCAAATTATGACATTACTCCATGTACGATGGATAAGTTATTATAAATCTTAATGGTGAAACACACACACATAATACTGATGCTAAAATGCCATAAGGCAAATGATTTGAATTCCACTTATTTGTGGAACCGCCATTTAGGTCATGTTGGAAAGGAACGCATGAAGAAACTCCATGCAAATGGATTATTGGAGTCATTTGATTTTTGAATCATTTGGCGCTTGCAAATATCTTCTAAAAAGAATGACTGAAGTACCGTTCATAGGCCAAGATTTGAACGGGCAACTAACTTAGTGGAAACATACATGATGATGTATATGGTTCACTGGGCATAGTTGTGTGCGGGAGATTCTTCTACTTCATGAAAACTTCCAACAATGAATTGAGTATATGTATGTGGATATATTCGATAAGGAAGAAGTTTGAAACATTTGAATGGATTCAAATAAATTTCTGCATGAAGTGGAAATCATCGTAATAGAAAATTCAAATATCTATGATTGGATCATAGTGGAAATATTTGAATCACTAGTTTTAGCGAATATCTTAGAGAGTTATGAAATTGTTCTACAACTCACATTTCTTGGAGTATCATAGTGATGATGTAGTATCCGAGAGATGTATCCAAACCTTGTTGGGTCAATGATGAGATAAAATATTGATGCCATTATATTTTTATGGATTATGCTTTAGAGACTAACCGCTTTTACACTGAATAGAGCATCATCATGATCCGTTGAAATGACACCATACAAGTTATGGCATGGGTATAAACCCTTATAGTCCTTTCTTTAAATTTTGGTCTAGGAGTTTACAACCAAAATCGGATGAATGTCTTTGTTGGTTATCCCAAAGAATTGATTGGGAATTATTTCCACTATGAAGTAAAAGACAAAAGTATTTGTTAATGTTACTTGCTTATTTCCAAGAAATTGTTTTCTAGCGAAGTATTTGAGTGGGAGGACAATAGAACTTGATAAGGTTTATGAACCTGAGCAAAATGATCAGAGTAGCGCAACATCGGAAATGGTTCCGGAAGCGGCCACGACGATCATGGCTCCCATGACTACAAAGTGTTTTAGCCATGGAGATCGAAGTACATATTGAACCTTGTAGGTATGGTTTACTTTGTGATCAAATAAATGATTTGTGGATAAAGGATTGATTTTGAACAATAAACCAACTACAAACAAAGAAGTTATGATGGGCCCTGACTCCGTTAAAATGGCTATACGCCATAAAATCCAAGATAGATGAATACTTTTTGAAAGTAAATGGATCTATAAAATTGATGGACTTGGATGAAATATCCTTGAAGAAGCTCAACTTGTCGAAAAGTTGTTTACGACAAAGTTCAAAGAGTTGACTACGATAAGATTAGATCTTCCGTAGCAATGCTTATAGTCTATGTGGATTATTCTAGTAATCACTACATATTTCTTTTATGAGATATGCTAGTAGGATGGCAAAATATATTACTTATCAGAAGTGTGTATTAAAGGTGTATACAAGATACAACCAAGAGTTTTGCTGGTCCGTGGAATACTAGATAGGTATACAAACTTCAATTGGATGAAGTGAGTATCGCGGAGTTGGGATCTTCACCGGATGAAATAGCCAAAGAGTTTTTGATTTTATCAGAAACGATGAAGATGCTTGCATTTGCAAGAAATTAAGTGGGAGCGCTGAGACATATTTATAATACTTATGTAGATGACATATAGTTGGTTATAAATGATGTAATTATATACTTGATTAAAAGGTTTCATTGAGAATTAATTTCAATGAAAGGATATGGACTAAAACAAATTTAGTGTCAAGATCTATGAAGATAGATTGAAACACATAATAAGTTTAAGTCAAAGTACATAGAATGGATATTGAAGTAGTTCAATATAGAAATATTAAGAAAATGTTCTTGTCATGTGAAAGTTTAACAAGACTTGAGTGTATCTGACACTCAATGAGTAAAAACACATGAGTGATTATAGATCACAAATAATATGTACAAAATCAGATGTCCTATTGATACGTCTCCAACGTATCGATAATTTCTTATGTTCCATGCTTGTTTTATGACAATACCTACATGTTTTGTTCACACTTTATAATGATTTTATGCGTTTTCCGGAACTAACCTATTGATGAGATGCCGAAGTGCCAGTTCCTGTTTTCTGCTGTTTTTGGTTTCAGAAATCCTAGTAAGGAAATATTCTCGGAATTGGACGAAATCAACGCCCAAAATCTTATAATTCCACGAAGCTTCCAGAACACCCGAGAGGGGCCAGAGGAGGGCCACAGGGGGCCCACACGTGTGGGCTGTGCGGCCAAGGAGCCAGGCGCGCCCCCCTACTGTGTGGTGGCCCCGTCAGCCCTCCGACTCCGCCTCTTCTCCTATAAGAAGCCCCCTGACCTAAATCTTCGAGACGAATAAGCCACGGTACGAGAAACCTTCCAGAGCCGCCGCCATCGCGAAGCCAAGATCTGGGGGATAGGAGTCTCTGTTCCGGCACGCCGCCGGGATGGGGAAGTGCCCCCGGAAGGCATCTCCATCGACACCACCACCATCTTCATCAACGCTGCTGTCTCCCATGAGGAGGGAGTAGTTCTCCATCGAGGCTAAGGGCTGTACCGGTAGCTGTGTGGTTAATCTCTCTCCCATGTACTTCAATACAATGATCTCATGAGCTGCCTTACATGATTGAGATTCATATGAGTTTTGTATCACTATTAATCTATGTGCTACTCTAGTGATGTTATTAAAGTACTCTATTCCTCCTCCATGATGTAATGGTGACAGTGTGTGCATCATGTAGTACTTGGCGTAGTTTATGATTGTGATCTCTTGTAGATTATGAAGTTAACTATTACTATGATGGTATTGATGTGATCTATTCCTCCTTTCATAGTATGAAGGTGACAGTGTGCATGCTATGTTAGTACTTGGTATAATTGCAATGATCTATCATGCACTCTAAGGTTATTTAAATATGAATATCGAATATTGTGGAGCTTGTTAACTCCGGCATTGAGGTGCTCTTGTAGCCCTACACAATTAGTGGTGTTCATCATCCAACAAGAGAGTGTAGAGTGGTTTTATTATGTGATCAATGTTGAGAGTGTCCACTAGTGAAAGTATAATCCCTAGGCCTTGTTCCCAAATACTGCAATCATCGCTTGTTTACTATTCTACTGCATCTGTACTGCCTGCAATATTCCCACCATCAACCACACGCCAGTTGTAGCAGCAAGCTATTTTCTGGTGCTGTTACTACTGCTCATATTCATTCATACAACTTGTATTTGACTATCTCTTCGCCGAACTAGTGCACCTTGATGACCCACAAGTATAGGGGATCGCGATAGTCTTCGAGGGAAGTAAAACCCAAATTTATTGATTCGACGCAAGGGGAGGTAAAGAATACTTATAAGCCTTAACAACTGAGTTGTCAATTCAGCTGCACCTGGAAAAGCACTAGCAACAGGGGTGATGTGAAAGTAGCACTAATATGAGAGCAATAGTAACAGTAACACAGCAGCAGTAATAGCAATATGGGAGCAATGGCACCGGAAAATAGTTGATACTACTTCCAATGACATAGAGAACAAGTATATTATGATGAGAGATGGACCGGTGTTCCCAGCGATCTGCACTAGTGGTAACTCTCCAATAAGTGACAAGTGTTGGGTGAACAAATTACAGTTGGGCAATTGATAGGAATCAAAGCATTAAGATAGAACATCAAGATTATTAATCATGTAGGCATGTTTTCCGTATATAGTCGTACGTGCTCGCAGTGAGAAACTTGCACAACATCTTTTGTCCTACCAGCCGGTGGCAGCCGGGCCTCAAGGGAAACTACTGGATATTAAGGTACTCCTTTTAATAGAGTACCGGAGCAAAGCATTAACACACCGTGAAAACATGTGATCCTCACATCACCGCCATCCCCTCCGGTTGTCCCGATTTCTGTCACTTCGGGGCCATTGGTTCCGGACAGTGACATGTGCATACAACTTGTAGATACAATCTAAGCAATAAGTATAGAGCTCAAATCTAAGATCATGCCACTCGGGCCCTAGTGACAAGCATTAAGCATAACAAGATTGCAGCAACAATAACTTCACAAACTTTATAGATAGACTAATCATAATGTATCATCCATCGGATCCCAACAAACACAACATCGATTACATCATATGGATCTCAATCATGTAAGGCAGCTCATGAGATCATTGTATTGAAGTACATGGAGGAGAGAATACCAACTAGCTACAGCTAGAACCAGTAGTCCATGGGGGAACTACTCACGGAGCATGATGGAGGCGGTGGCGTCGATGGAGATGGCTTCCGGGGGCACTTCCCCGTCCCGGCAGGGTGCCAGGACAGAGTTCTATCCCCCGAATTGGAGTTTCGCGACGGTGGCGGCGCCCCTGGAGTCTTTCTGGAGTTTCGTCAATTGGTACTGCGTTTTTAGGTCGAAAGGGCTTTTATAGGCGAAGAGGCGGCGCAGGAGGGCACCTGGGGGCGCCACACCCTAGGCCGGCGCGGCCAGGGTCTGGCCCGCGCCGCCATGTGGTGTGGTGGCCCCCTGGCCCCTCTCCGACTCTTCTTCGGTGTTCTGGATGCTTCCGGGAAAAATAGGAGGTTTGGCGTTGATTTCGTCCAATTCCGAGAATATTGCCCGAACAGCCTTTCTGGAACCAAAAACAGTAGAAAACAGGAACTGGCACTGTGGCATCTTGTTAATAGGTTAGTTCCGGAAAACGCATGAAATCATCATAAAGTGCAAGCAAAACATGTAAGTATTGTCATAAAACAAGCATGGAACGACATAAATTATGGATACGTCGGGGACGTATCAGCATCCCCAAGCTTAGTTCCTGCTCGTCCCGAGCAGGTAAACGATAAAAAGAATAATTTCTGTAGTGACATGCTACTTACATAACCTTGATCATACTATTACAAAGCATATGAAATGAATGAAGTGACTCAAGGCAATGATCTATAGTTGCTAACAAGTAGATAACATATAGCAAAACTTTTCATGAATAGTACTTTCAAGACAAGCATCAAAAGATTGCACAAGAGTTAACTCATAAAGCAATAGATTCAAAGTAAAGGCATCGAAGCAACACAAAGGAAGATATAAGTTTCAGCGGTTGCTTTCAACTTTCAACATGCATATCTCATGGATAATTGTCAACACAAAGTAATATGATGAATGCAAATATGCAAGTATGTAAGAATCAATGCACAGTTAACACAAGTGTTTGCTTCTAAGATGGAAGGAAGTAGGTATACTGACTCAACATAAAGTAAAAGAATGGCCCTTCAGAGGGAAGCATCGATTGCTATATTTGTGCTAGAGCTTTTATTTTGAAAACATAGAGAGCATAAAAGTAAAGTTTTGAGAGGTGTTTGTTGTTGTCAACGAATGGTAATGGGTACACTAACTACCTCGCCAACCGGACTTCCAAGAGCGGCTCCCATGAATTATTTGCTTGTTTATGTGGCACTCCTTCCAACCTTTCTTACACAAACCATGGCTAACCGAATCCTCGGGTGCCTGCCAACAATCTCATACCATGAAGGAGTGCCTTTTTATTTTAGTTTTATTATGATGATGACACTCCCCCCCAACATTTGCTTACACAAGCCATGGCTAACCGAATCCTTCGGGTGCCGTCCAACAATCACAAACCATGGAGGAGTGTCTATTTAGGTTAATTAATTTGGGACTGGGAATCCCGTTGCCAGCTCTTTTTGCAAAATTATTGGATAAGCGGATGTGCCACTAGTCCATATGAGAGTCCGTCAAAAGTAAATGACAAGGTTGAAAGCTAAACACCACATACTTCCTCATGAGCTATAAAACATTAACACAAATCAGAGGTGATAAATTTTGAATTGTTTAAAGGTAGCACTCAAGCAATTTACTTTGGAATGGCAGGAAATACCACATAGTAGGTAGGTATGGTGGACACAAATGGCATAGGTTTTGGCTCAAGGTTTTTGGATGCACGAGAAGTATTCCCTCTCAGTACAAGGCTTTGGCTAGCAAGGTTGTTTGAAGCAAACACAAGTATGAACCGGTACAGCAAAACTTACATAAGAACATATTGCAAGCATTATAATACTCTACACTGTCTTCCTTGTTGCTCAAACACTTTTACCAGAAAATATCTAGACCTTAAGAGAGATCAATTATGCAAACCAATTTTAACAAGCTTTACGGTAGTTCTCCACTAATAGGTTTAAACTACATGCAAAAACTTATGATCTACTTGCGAGCTCAAAACAATTGCCAAGTATCAAATTATCCAAGACATATGAGGCATTTTCTGTTTCCAACCAAACAATAAGTATTGTAGCTTCCAACTTTTATCATTGAACATTAAAAGTAAAACGAAGAACAAGTGTTCATATGAAAAAGCGGAGCATGTATCTCTCCCAAACAAGGATTGCTAGGATCCGAATTTATTCAAACACAAACAAAAATAAAAACACACAGACGCTCCAAGTAAAGCACATAAGATGTGACTGAATAAAAATATAGTTTCAGGGGAGGAACCTGATAAGTTGATGAAGAAGGGGATGCCTTGGGCATCCCCAAGCTTAGACGCTTGAGTCTTCTTGAAATATGCAGGGATGAACCACGGGGGCATCCCCAAGCTTAGACTTTTCACTCTTCTTGATCATATATCATCCTCCTCTCTTGACCCTTGAAAACTTCCTTCACACCAAACTTCTCATAAACTTCATTAGAGGGGTTAGTACTCAAAAAATTTGAATCCACCTTGGTCCTGTAGTGGCACATTGCAATAACTCAATAAAACATTAGCTACAGCCCTCTACATCTAGAAAACCTCCCTTAAAGTCCACAAGAGACAATGCAAAAAACAGAGACAGAATCTGCCAAAACAGAACAGCCAGTAAAGACGAATTTTAAATAAATACTTCCGTTGCTCAAATCAGAAAACTCAAAACTAATGAAAGTTGCGTACATATCTGAGGAACACGCACGTAAATTTGCATATTTTTCTGATTTTTCTACAGAGAAACCAGCACAGATTCGTGACAGATAGAAATCTGTTTCTGCGCAGAAATCCAAATCTAGTATCAACCTTCGATTAGAGGCTTCACTTGGCACAACAAAACACAAAACTAAGATAAGGAGAGGTTGCTACAGTAGTAAACAACTTCCAAGACACAAATATAAAACAAAGTACTGTAGCAAAATAACACATGGGTTATCTCCCAAGAAGTTGCTTTCTTTATAGCCATTAAGATGGGCTCAACAGTTTTAATGATGCACTCGCAAGAAATAGTATTTGAAGCAAAAGAGAGCATCAAAAGGCAAATCCAAAACACATTTAAGTCTCACATGCTTCCTATGGAAAGGAGTCTTGTACACAAATAAATTCATGAAGAACAAAGTGACAAGCATAAGAAGATAAAACAGGTGTAGCTTCAAAATTTTAAGCACATAGAGAGGTGTTTTAGTACCATGCAAATTTCTACAACCATATTTTCCTCTCTCATAATAATTCTCAGTAGCTTCATGAATAAACTCAACAATATAACTATCACATGCAGCATACTTTTCATGATTTCCAAACACATAATTTTTATCAAGTTCAAGAATAGTGCAATTAAAACTTTCAAACTTACTTTTATTAATAACATAACAAGGTAGTTGATCAATCTCAAGAGATATGGGACTCATAGAATAAGTCAAGAATTCTCCAATCCCATTTTCATTAGTAGTACAATTAATATTATCAAGTAACATAGGACCATCATCTAGAGCCTTATCATAAATATTTGCTACGCAAAACTCTTTAGTACCATGCATTTCGACATCAGGCACAAACAAAGCATTATCATAAGATTTATCAAAGTAGCATGGATTATCATAAATAACAGTAGCATAATTATTCTCACAAGTTTTACTTATAGGTAATATTTCAAGAGAATCCACAGGAACATAACATTCAACCTCTTTCGGTAAGCATGGAGGATAATCAAATAATGTAAGAGATGAAGAGTTACTCTCATTAGGAGGTTGGCATGGGTAGCTAATCCATTCTTCCTCCTTTTGTTCATCGCTCTCCTCTTCCTTTTCATCCAATGAGCTTTCAATTTCATCAATTTCCTCCTCTTTTTCATCCAATGAGCTTTCAGGTTCATCAGTTTCTTCTTCCACCGATTCCTGCAAATTGTGAGTGCATTCTTGTGCATTAATGTGTCTCTCTTTATAATCAAGGATATAAGGATTCCTACTGTAGCATTCTATGCAAGAACTAAGGATAGTAGAGACATAATCTTTAAGGTCCTTACAAATAGCACAAGTTTCATAATTCTCAACCATGAAGGATTCTATCTCGGAGGCTCCCATAAATAAGACAAATTGTTCTACCTCTTCGAACCCATAATGAATATAGCAATTCCGGTTATAGTTCTTAATAAAAAATTCCTCACTAAAGCCACATTGAAATTTAAGATGTTTAGTATTCTGTTGAGAGCAACAGTTTATATCATGGCGTCTAAGCAAGATTCTAGCAATTGTATTTAATTTCTCTATCATAGCACTCATTATTTTACCAGTTCTTGATTCTCTATAATTATTATAACATTCTATAAGCTCCAAGTAGGTTGTTGGTTCTCCCATAACAGCAGTTTTTAATTTTTAGGTTTTTCAAATTTTTATGGATTTTTGGGTATATAGGAAAAGTAAAACAAGACAAAAATAAACTAAAAAAAAGTAAACTAAGCAAAACAAAACAAAATAAAATATAAACAGAGAGAGAGGTAGAGTGTACTCCCCAGGTGAACTTATGAGTAGAGCTATGCCTCCCCGGCAACGGCGCCAGAAAACAGTCTTGATGACCCACAAGTATAGGGGATCGCGATAGTCTTCGAGGGAAGTAAAACCCAAATCTATTGATTTGACACAAGGGGAGGTAAAGAATACTTATAAGCCTTAACAACTGAGTTGTCAATTCAGCTGCACCTGGAAAAGCACTAGCAACAGGGGTGATGTGAAAGTAGCACTAATATGAGAGCAATAGTAACAGTAACACAGCAGCAGTAATAGCAATATGGGAGCAATGGCACCGGAAAATAGTTGATACTACTTCCAATGACATAGAGAACAAGTATATTATGATGAGAGATGGACCGGGGTTCCCAGCGATCTGCACTAGTGGTAACTCTCCAATAAGTGACAAGTGTTGGGTGAACAAATTACAGTTGGGCAATTGATAGGAATCAAAGCATTAAGATAGAACATCAAGATTATTAATCATGTAGGCATGTTTTCCGTATATAGTCGTACGTGCTCGCAATGAGAAACTTGCACAACATCTTTTGTCCTACCAGCCGGTGGCAGCCGGGCCTCAAGGGAAACTACTGGATATTAAGGTACTCCTTTTAATAGAGTACCGGAGCAAAGCATTAACACACCGTGAAAACATGTGATCCTCACATCACCGCCATCCCCTCCGGTTGTCCCGATTCTGTCACTTCGGGGGCCATGGTTTCCGGACAGTGACATGTGCATACAACTTGTAGATACAATCTAAGCAATAAGTATAGAGCTCAAATCTAAGATCATGCCACTCGGGCCCTAGTGACAAGCATTAAGCATAACAAGATTGCAGCAACAATAACTTCACAAACTTTATAGATAGACTAATCATAATGTATCATCCATCAGATCCCAACAAACACAACACCGATTACATCATATGGATCTCAATCATGTAAGGCAGCTCATGAGATCATTGTATTGAAGTACATGGAGGAGAGAATACCAACTAGCTACAGCTAGAACCCGTAGTCCATGGGGGAACTACTCACGGAGCATGATGGAGGTGGTGGCGTCGATGGAGATGGCTTCCGGGGGCACTTCCCCGTCTCGGCAGGGTGCCAGGACAGAGTTCTGTCCCCCGAATTGGAGTTTCGCGATGGTGGCGGCGCCCCTGGAGTCTTTCTGGAGTTTCGTCAATTGGTACTGCGTTTTTAGGTCGAAAGGGCTTTTATAGGTGAAGAGGCGGCGCAGGGGGGCACCTGGGGGCGCCACACCCTAGGCCGGCGCGGCCAGGGTCTGGCCCGCGCCACCATGTGGTGTGGTGGCCCCCTGGGCCCTCTCCGACTCTTCTTCGGTGTTCTGGATGCTTCCGGGAAAAATAGGAGGTTTGGCGTTGATTTCGTCCAATTCCGAGAATATTGCCCGAACAGCCTTTCTGGAACCAAAAACAGTAGAAAACAGGAACTGGCACTGTGGCATCTTGTTAATAGGTTAGTTCCGGAAAACGCATGAAATCATCATAAAGTGCAAGCAAAACATGTAAGTATTGTCATAAAACAAGCATGGAACGACAGAAATTATGGATACGTCGGGGACGTATCACACCTATACATCTGACAAGTGTATTAGGTGTGTTGGGGACACAAGAGACTTCTTGTATCGTGATTGCAGGGTTGCCTGAGAGGGATATCTTTGACCTCTTCCTCCCTGAGTTTGATAAACCTTGGGTGATCCACTTAAGGGAAAACTTGCTGCTGTTCTACAAACCTCTGCTCTTGGAGGCCCAACACTGTCTACAGGAAAAGAAGCGTGAGTAGACATCACCTATGCTCTGAAAAGTTAGGAGCATATACCAGAATGATTCATGTGATGATCATTGGACAAACAGTAATAATATCCATGTGTGCTTTAGAATAACCAAGGATACATATATAGTTTTATATGGGGTAATGACAAACAAATCGCTGTAAGATGTTGCACCGATATTTGTTTGATCACATATAAAAATGAAATTCAAATCTCAATTAGGCTAAGAGTTGTTTAAAAGGTAGCACAATGCTAGATTTAGAAGAGTTCTAAATATTTTGACGGATTCTACAAAAGAAGGCATAGTATGTCATTGTTTTGACAATAACTGAGGATGTTTAAGTCGAAGAGTTCTTGGAGAACTTGGTGTAGTTCCGATAGTGTCAGAACTTTGAAGCTATATTGTGTATGACAATATTAGTGACATATTTCAGACCGCGGAATTAAGGTTCCACCAGAGGTCTGAATATAAAATAATAATGCTGACTGATTTGGAAAATGAGTGATGCGTTGAGATGCAGATGAATTGCAAAATACATACATTTTTGAGCGTGTCAGATCCGTTGACTAAAACCTCTCCCGTGAGCAATACATGATAAAGCACCGGAAGGCCAAGGTGTTATATCTTTACAAATATAAACTAGAATATTGACTCTAGTGCAAGTGGGAGACTGTTGGAGATATGCCCAAGAGGCAATAATAAAATGGTTATTATAATATATCTTTGAGTTTATGATAATGTTTACATACCATGCTATAATTGTGTTAACCGAAACATTGATACATGTGTGTTATGTGAACAACAAGGAGTCCCTAGTAAGCCTCTTGTACAACTAGCTTGTTGATTAATAGATGATCATCGTTTCATGATCATGAACATTGGATGTTATTAATAACAAGGTTATATCATTATGTGAATTATATAATGGACACACCCAATTAAGCGTAGCATAAGATCACGTCATTAAGTTATTTGCTATAAGCTTTCGATACATAGTTACCTAGTCCTTCGATCATGAGATCATGTAATTCACTTATACCGGAAGGGTACTTTGATTACATCAAACACCACTGCGTAAATGGGTGGTTATAAAGGTGGGATTAAGTATCTGGAAAGTATGAGTTGAGGCATATGGATCAACAGTGAGATTTGTCCATCCCGATGATGGATAGATATACTCTGGGCCCTCTCGGTGGAATGTCGTCTAATTAGCTTGCAAGCATATGAATGGTTCATAAGAGACCACATACCACGGTACGAGTATAGAGTACTTGTCAGGAGACGAGGTTGAACAAGGTATAGAGATACCGATGATCAAATCTCGGACAAGTAAAATATCGCGTGACAAAGGGAATCGGTATCGTATGTGAATGGTTCATTCGATCACTAAGTCATCGTTGAATATGTGGGAGCCATTATGGATCTCTAGATCCCGCTATTGGTTATTGGTCGGAGAGAAGTCTCAACCATGTCTGCATAGTTCACGAACCGTAGGGTGACACACTTAAGGTTTGATGTCGTTTAAGTAGATATGGAATATGGAATGGAGTTCGAAGTTTTGTTCGGAGTCTCGGATGGGATCCAGGACATCACGAGGAGGTCCGGAATGGTCCGGAGAATGAGATTCATATATAGGAAGTCATTTTCTAGGTTTGAAAATGATCCAGTATTTTTCCTGGAAGGTTCTAGAAGGTTCTAGAAGAGTCCGGAAGAAATCAGCATGGAAGGTGGAGTCCCAAAGGGACTCCACCCACCTTGGCCAGCCAGCCTAAGGGAGGAGGAGTCCCAAGTGGACTCCTCCCCATGGTGGCCGGCCACCCCACCAAAGGAAAGGGGGGAGTCCCACTCCCCCTAGGTTTGGTCATATGGAAGGTTTAGGTTGGGGTCTTATTCGGAGACTTTTGACCTAATCCTTGGGGCTTCCGCCTATATAAAGAGGGGAGAGGAGGGGCTGGCCGGCCACACAAAAAGACCACCATGACCGCACCCCCCAAGAGCCCCCTCTCCCTAGAAACCCTAGCGGCTCCCTCCTCCCTCTCTCTCCCACATAGCTTAGGCGAAGCTCTGTCGGAGATCTCCACCACCACCGCCACAACGCCGTCGTGCTGCCGGGATTCCGAGGAGGATCTACTACTTCCGCTGCCCGCTGGAACGGGGAGAAGGACGTCGTCTTCATCAACACCAAACGTGTGACCGAGTACGGAGGTGCTGCCCGATTGTGGCACCGTCAAGATCTTCTACGTGCTTTTGAAAGCGGCAAGTGATCGTCTACCGCAGCAACGGGAGCCTTCTCTTGTAGGCTTTGGAAATCTTCAAGGGTTAGTCTCGTTCATCCCCTCGTTGCTCCCATCTTCTAGATTGCATCTTGGCTTGGATTGCGTTCTCGTGGTAGGATTTTTTTTTTGTTTTCTATGCTACGAATCCCATCATGGTCCCTGGCCCGGTCCGACCAGGTGGCAGGCCGGATCCACCTCGCCGCCAACCGGGCGCCACGCTGATGCCAACCGGAGGGGTTACTGCGCCACAATTCCCGAGCACGGTTGGAACCCGGTCCCTGGCCCGGTTAGAACCGGCCAGCCCGGTCCCAGGCCCGGTCGACCGGCCTCCAGACCGGCCGTGTCCGAGTCTGTCTCGACCAGATCTATTCTGGGTCGGTTATTCTTGTATCTTTTCGACCAGAAGTCGTCCCGGGCGCCTATATAAGTGCCCAGGACGCCCCCTAGCTACTTAAGACCACGTTTAAGATAAACCCTAGTTCTTAGTTGTTTGATCTGCAAAACTATTGAATCCCCTACACCATATTACTTGATATTGTGTAGATCTAAAAAGTCATGTGATCTGCTATTTCATTGGGAATTAGACGGTTGCAACTTACCGCTTCGTGGTCGGCGGCTACGTGCGAAAGTGTGTGGAGTTGCGAATATCTTGCAGGGTTCAGAGCTGTTGCATTGGCGACAGGGACCAATCGAGAGATCTCGTTGCGTCATACAAGTTATCATCCACTTCATCAAGTTACCTCCGCTGCAATCACTCCGTGATCATCATTGTAGCGACCCAGGAATATCCCCATATTAGATTTGTTTGTTCTTTTTCTTTTGTGCATCATCATGGCATCATGCATATTCTTGAACTCCAAAAGTATTTTATTAAACCCTATTTTATTGCTAAAACTATTCTCCTCTTTTATTGCAAATAATAGTCCTCTTTTCTCTGCTTAATATCTGGTCTAAAAACTATTTGTAAATGGTTTTATAACAAAACATAAAAATAAAACAGGAAATGTTTTAAATTAAAAAAAGGGGGAGGCCGACCTCCAACCGGCAAGGCCAAGATCAGGCCCAGCCGGTGCCCCAAGCCCCAATCCACCTAGGCCCACCCCGCAGCCCACCTAGCCTGCTGGCCAAAACCCTAACCCTCCCACCGGCCAGCTCCTCCCTCCCCTGGCAATTTTGCAGCCACCCCCCTCTCCTTCTTTTGTAAACGCGATCAGGTCCTCCCACTCAGCATCTCTCCTCGCTCGAGCCCGAGCCCGACGCTCTTCTCCTCTCGTCCTCTCACCATCCCGCTCGCCCCGAGCGCTGCTTGCGCGAGCCCAGCGCCGCCTCTCTCCGCAGCGGCCGTGTCGCCCCGACGCGCGGCCTCGTCTCCTCTCGACCTGCTCCGGTCGCCGCCCCTTCTCAGCACCTGAGCGCGCCGCCGCTCGAGCCCCTGCATCGCAGACGCTCCCTACCTCGCCGCCATGGCCGCCTCTCCCTTTTCGAGCTCGTCCCCAGCCTCCTCCTGGATGCCCGTAGACGCGCCCCTGCCTCCTCCTTCTCGTGCCGCCAGGAGCCACGGCGCCCAAGGCCGCCATTCCCGAGCTCTGCTTCACAGCGCCGGCCGCCGCCTAGCTTCCTCCCTCAGCGCCGCTCGTCCTTAAGTCGCGCGCCTCTGCGCCGTCTTCCGCGTTCGTCCCTGGCCTCGTTGCTACGCAGGCACTGCTCTCAGAGGTTTCCCCTAATGCATTTTCATCTCACGCGCGTGAAACCCTTCCGTGAAACGGCCTGGCCACCCTTGTTCTTGCAGAGAGCAGCACCAGGCGTCCTCGTGTAACAGTAGTTACACCGTACATGTTCAGCACCTTCCGCCGGCACTCGCTGGTTCGTTCCCTGCCTCCCCTTGGACGCGCACACGCAAGCAGGAACATGAGCCTGGTGTTTTTGTCATCGCCAAGATCCTGCGAAGATGCACGGCGTCGCGGGAAGACCACCGTCGATGTTTTCGCTCTTCACCGACAATTGAAGTTGAAACCCCAAGTTCTTCTTCCCGGACCCAAGTTCTCCAAAGCCCGGCTTCATCTGCTTCCTCGTCAATCCGGCGACCACCTTGTTCCGATACCGTGAGACCCAAACCCTAACCTATACCTATTTTATAAATGTTCCATATTACTTGTTGCATTTGCCATATCATACATGTTGCATCGCACCGCATATCTCATGAGTTTGGGTAAATAGCGATTCACCTAAATAAGTATGGAATTGTGCGGGACTACTCTCTTATCTCGGTTCCATTTGAATTTGCATAGCGCACCCATGCCTTGTCTTGTCATGCTAAACAACAATTAATATGCGGGGTAGAAAAACAACTTGAACCTAATATTTGTTTGTCGGGATTCCGATTCCGCTTAATATGGATAAGTTGCATCGCCGCAATATGTTTGCCATGTCATGCATGCATATCATATCATGAGCATGCCGATTCTTCTCCGTAGATGTAAGATTTGCATCCGTTGTTTGTTGTAGCATTTGCTTCTTCCCGGATAGGATCGCGAAGTGGTGTGGTGAGATACGACAAGTCCTCCGGATGTTCCTCGGCAAGCTTTAACAGGCAAGCATTTCCCCTATACTTCTGCCCCTGCAGAAGTCGCTCACCTATTTTATTTTGCCTTCTCCCTCATGCTATCTTTAAGTTGCGTTCTTGTCACGTGTCCCTTCCACTTGTTACCTCAAGCAGCCTATATTGCCTCCACCAACCACCTACAACTATTGTTTGGTTATCGGGTCTGCCTTGCTAGTCGTAGTGCATGCTAGTGCTGTTTATATCTCGTTACCATTATCGCTATCTTATCGGGTTATCCGTTGGGAATCATGACACATGCTACATGTTTATATCTGTTGAGGGTATCATGGTTACTTGTTAATAGTTGTTAGCGGAGACATCGGTGGGTCAGTTGCTCATTTTATGACGGCTCACTTGTGTTTCCATGAAATCTAGGACCTTGAGTTCTTGTTGTCTGTTCCGAGACTGAGCGCTCTAACCACACGTGGGTATGTTTCTGGGTCTCCCCTCGACCACTGCCGGAATCTACAGCTTTGTCCAGTGGCCACAACTAGTTTCGTAATGTTTTACCATTTGTTGTTTGCGTGCATGCCAGCCTGTTACTTATTTATTTTGGGAAGCCCCTGGGTGCCTTGTATCCCTTGTTTCTGGTATGCACGTATAGGTTTGCGGCCTGAGCGTTTATCGCATGCTGAAGCGGGTCATTCGCCCCTGTGTGTGTTCTGACCCTCGGAAGCCGTGCACGCAATAGCTAGGTCCGTTTCGGAGATACGGCCGGACTTCGATTCGGGTTCAACTTGGTTAGGTGGCTTCCTGGACATTGTTGTCGTGAAGGAGAGTGCGAGTCGTGATGTCCACCTATCGCAAGTGGGTTGATCGTGCGTGTGGGCACATTTGGGCACCCCTGCAGGGTAAAATCTTATCGATAAGCCGCGTCCGCGGTTATGGACGACTTGGAGCTGTATGACTCGACCATAGACAACTTACACATGTTGTTTCAATACTAATAACTTGCATAGTAAGATAGAATAACTTAAATAATAAATGGTTAAAACTTGTCAATCGTGTGAGTGCCCTTGTAAGTACTTCCTTGCGAGGGTGGAACGCATCGGCTGTGTTATGTTTGCAGAGTATAGAACTGTTAGTTATGCGCTCTCTCATCTTCTCTGATTAGACGACTGTTGTAGAGTGTCTCTATAGGTTTTTAGTGCTTGCGCGCTGCTGCTTAACCCCACCATATTGCCTATGACGTTCCTCTTGCGTCCTTTAAGTCCCCTGCGTGCCTCAAGTACAAAGGATGACTGGTTGACGAATGCTTATACGTCTTGAAGTCTTGTTAAGTACGAACCCGTACTTATTGCTGCTTCTACGGGACATAACCGGGCAGGTATGAAGATATGTTCGAAGAAAACGACGCTAGCAAGGTTACCCTTCCGGCTTGGCCTGGGCAGGGTTATGGACGCCACTGGTTATCTTCAGGACTCTTAGTCCAAATTTGTATCTTGTCCGTACTCGGATGTATTTGATCTTCTGTATGATTTGGATCTTTGTATGTATCTATTTGTATCTTGACTCGTGGGAGTCGTTGTTGTAATATATATGTTTCTTGTGGGCTCTATTGTAATCATGTTGTAATGTTACCGCTCGTGATTGATTCCACCCACATCGCGTGCATGCTTCGGCGTGTACGAGGCGCTTGGTGGTGCGTCTCCTAGAATCGATATCGTGCGGATTTTGGCGGATTCGCTGGGATCCTCATGGTACCGGTTTTGGGGCGTCACAAGTTGGTATCAGAGCCTCAGGTTGATGGTACCCTACTAGTCCAGCCTCTAGGATAACCTTGCGAACGGTCGTTGAGTTTAGAGAGTCCAAACTATTTTCTAAAATTCGTTGGATAGTTCTAATTACCTCTGATTTTTCTCCTTACCTCTATTCTTTCTCCTCTTACCTATGCGAGTTTTGAGTCTTCTCTCTTATCTGTGTTTCTAAGTCATAGGATTCTACGCGGGTTGGACGATCTTTGCCTTTATCCTAATAGGTCCGTTCTTTGGAGGATCCTGACAGAAGTGCATCATCGTCAACGGAACAACAATTCTTGTTAGTGGTGTCGAGAAGATCAACACTTCGCCAGAAGAAGGTTCCACGCTATGGTCGGGTGATTGTCAACATGGTACAAGAAGATCTGATAGTTTAACCAACTCCCCCTTAGGTTGACGTGGGATCTCGGGGCGCGATCCCTTGTTAGTGGTGTTGATTGTAGCGACCCAGGAATATCCCCATATTAGATTTGTTTGTTCTTTTTCTTTTGTGCATCATCATGGCATCATGCATATTTTTGAACTCCAAAAGTATTTTATTAAACCCTATTTTATTGCTAAAACCATTCTCCTCTTTTATTCCAAATAATAGTCCTCTTTTCTCTGCTTAATATCTGGTCTAAAAACTATTTGTAAATGGTTTTATAACAAAACAGAAAAATAAAACAGGAAATGTTTTAAATTAAAAAAAGGGGGAGGCCGACCTCCAACCGGCAAGGCCAAGATCAGGCCCAGCCGGTGCCCCAAGCCCCAGGCCACCTAGGCCCACCCCGCAGCCCACCTGGCCTGCTGGCCAAAACCCTAACCCTCCCACCGGCCAGCTCCTCCCTCCCCTGGCAATTTTGCAGCCACCCCCCTCTCCTTCTTTTGTAAACGCGATCAGGTCCTCCCACTCAGCATCTCTCCTCGCTCGAGCCCGAGCCCGACGCTCTTCTCCTCTCGTCCTCTCACCATCCCGCTCACCCCGAGCGCTGCTTGCGCGAGCCCAGCGCCGCCTCTCTCCGCAGCGGCCGTGTCGCCCCGACGCGCGGCCTCGTCTCCTCTCGACCTGCTCCGGTCGCCGCCCCTTCTCAGCACCCGAGCGCGCCGCCGCTCGAGCCCCTGCATCGCAGATGCTCCCTACCTCGCCGCCATGGCCGCCTCTCCCTTTTCGAGCTCGTCCCCGGCCTCCTCCTGGACGCCCGCAGACGCGCCCCTGCCTCCTCCTTCTCACGCCACCAGGAGCCACGGCGCCCAAGGCCGCCGTTCCCGAGCTCTGCTTCACAGCGCCGGTCGCCGCCTAGCTTCCTCCCGCAGCGCCGCTCGTCCTTGAGTCGCGCACCTCTGCGCCGTCTTCCGCGTTCGTCCCTGGCCTCGTTGCTATGCAGGCACTGCTCTCAGAGGTTTCCCCTAATGCATTTTCATGTCACGCGCGTGAAACCCTTCCGTGAAACGGCCTGGCCACCCTTGTTCTTGCAGAGAGCAGCACCAGGCGTCCTCGTATAACAGCAGTTACACCGTACATGTTCAGCACCTTCCGCCGGCACTCGCTGGTTCGTTCCCTGCCTCCCCTTGGACGCGCACACGCAAGCAGGAACATGAGCCTGGTGTTTTGTCATCGCCAAGATCCTGCGAAGATGCACGGCGTCGCGGGAAGACCACCGTCGATGTTTTCGCTCTTCACCGACAATTGAAGTTGAAACCCCAAGTTCTTCTTCCCGGACCCAAGTTCTCCAAAGCCCGACTTCATCTGCTTCCTCGTCAATCCGGCGACCACCTTGTTCCGATACCGTGAGACCCAAACCCTAACCTATACCTATTTTATAAATGTTCCATATAACTTGTTCCATTTGCCATATCATACATGTTGCATCGCACCGCATATCTCATGAGTTCGGGTAAATAGCGATTCACCTAAATAAGTATGGAATTGTGCGGGACTACTCTCTTATCCTGGTTCCATTTAAATTTGCGTAGCGCACCCATGCCTTGTCTTGTCATGCTAAACAACAATTAATATGTGGGGTAGAAAAACAACTTGAACCTAATATTTGTTTGTCGGGATTCCGATTCCGCTTAATATGGATAAGTTGCATCACCGCAATATGTTTGCCATGTCATGCATGCATATCATATCATGAGCATGCCGATTCTTCTCCGTAGATGTAAGATTTGCATCCGTTGTTTGTTGTAGCATTTGCTTCTTCCTGGATAGGATCGCGAAGTGGTGTGGTGAGATACGACAAGTCCTCCGGATGTTCCTCGGCAAGCTTTAACAGGCAAGCATTTCCCCTATACTTCTGCCCCTGCAGAAGTCGCTCACCTATTTTATTTTGCCTTCTCCCTCATGCTATCTTTAAGTTGCGTTCTTGTCACGTGTCCCTTCCACTTGTTACCTCAAGCCGCCTATATTGCCTCCACCAACCACCTACAGCTATTGTTTGGTTATCGGGTCTGCCTTGCGAGTCGTAGTGCATGCTAGTGCTGTTTATATCTCGTTACCATTATCGCTATCTTATCGGGTTATCAGTTGGGAATCATGACACATGCTACATGTTTATATCTGTTGAGGGTATCATGGTTACTTGTTAATAGTTGTTAGCGGAGACATCGGTGGGTCAGTTGCTCATTTTATGACGGCTCACTTGTGTTTCCATGAAATCTAGGACCTCGAGTTCTTGTTATCTGTTCCGAGACTGAGCGCTCTAACCACACGTGGGTATGTTTCTGGGTCTCCCCTCGACCACTGCCGGAATCTACAGCTTTGTCCAGTGGCCACAACTAGTCTCGTAATGTTTTACCATTTGTTGTTTGTGTGCATGCCAGCCTGTTACTTATTTATTTTGGGAAGCCCCTGGGTGCCTTGTATCCCTTGTTTCTGGTATGCACGTATAGGTTTGTGGCCTGAGCGTTTATCGCATGCTGAAGCGGGTCATTCGCCCCTGTGTGTGTTCTGACCCTCGGAAGCCGTGCACGCAATAGTTAGGTCCGTTTCGGAGATACGGCCGGACTTCGATTCGGGTTCAACTTGGTTAGGTGGCTTCCTGGACATTGTTGTCGTGAAGGAGAGTGCGAGTCGTGATGTCCACCTGTCGCAAGTGGGTTGATCGTGCGTGTGGGCACATTTGGGCACCCCTGCAGGGTAAAATCTTATCGATAAGTCGCGTCCGCGGTTATGGACGACTTGGAGCTGTATGACTCGACCATAGACAACTTACACCTGTTGTTTCAATACTAATAACTTGCATAGTAAGATAGAATAACTTAAATAATAAATGGTTAAAACTTGTCAATCGTGTGAGTGCCCTTGTAAGTACTTTCTTGCGAGGGGGGAACGCATCGGCTGTGTTATGTTTGCAGAGTATAGAACTGTTAGTTATGCGCTCTCTCATTTTCTCTGATTAGACGACTGTTGTAGAGTGTCTCTATAGGTTTTTAGTGCTTGCGCGCTGCCGCTTAACCCCACCATATTGCCTATGACGTTCCTCTTCCGTCCTATAAGTCCCCTGCGTGCCTCAAGTACAAAGGACGACTGGTTGACGAATGCTTATACGTCTTGAAGTCTTGTTAAGTACGAACCCGTACTTATTGCTGCTTCTACGGGACATAACCGGGCAGGTATGAAGATATGTTCGAAGAAAACGATGCTAGCAAGGTTACCCTTCCGGCTTGGCCTGGGCAGGGTTATGGACGCCACTGGTTATCTTCAGGACTCTGAGTCCAAATTTGTATCTTGTCCGTACTCGGATGTATTTGATCTTCTGTATGATTTGGATCTTTGTATGTATCTATTTGTATCTTGACTCGTGGGAGTCGTTGTTGTAATATATATGTTTCTTGTGGGCTCTATTGTAATCATGTTGTAATGTTACCGCTCGTGATTGATTCCACCCGCATCGCGTGCATGCTTCGGCGTGTACGAGGCGCTTGGTGGTGCGTCTCCTAGAATCAATATCGTGCGGATTTCGGCGGATTCGCTGGGATCCTCATGGTACCGGTTTTGGGGCGTCACAATCATCACCATCGTTGCTTACTGAGAAGATTGGGCCACCCCATATCATCTTGGTATCAGATTTCCAGTTTTCCTCGGTAAGCCATCCACAATCCACCCCATAGTTTAGTTGTGAGTGTTTCCTATCCAGAAAAAGCCAAAAAAAATTAGGGTTAGGGTTTGCCATAGCCTTAGATTGCACTAATTTCAAGTTTTTTGTTGCTTTTCGTAGTTCTTTTTGCGTATCTTTTTCTTGCATCTAGTATTGTTAGGGTTTGAGTCTCTATAATCATCTAGTTTCAATTATTGTTACTCCGAGTCCACATAGCATACAGTGTGTTGTCCCAACCATAGCCACAGCCTTTCAACATAAGTGACTAGGAACTTCCCCAGAAGAGACTAGTTTTACCGCTTGACAGGCTGCTCATTAGGGTTTGGTGCTTTGCATATCTTGTTGGCTGTGTTATCAAGGAGTTGAGTCATAAAAAAAAGAAAATTGAAAAGAAGCAAAAAGAGCTACATAGCTGCGTACAAAATAGAAAAATCCAAAAAGAAAAGTGAAGTGCTAGAAGAATCAAGTGAAGGCCTAAGTTACTTTACTGCACCCGTAGTTGAGCAATCTTGTGCCTGTCTCGTTGAGCTTTGCTAGCGTCTCTCTAGTGCATTGCAACCTTTCATCCATATAGTTGCATTGCCCCATTTTTCGCCTTGTGTGAGTATCATTGGTTGTCTACGGTCAGCGCTAGAGCTTGTTATTGGTGCAAATAGGTAGCCTATCTACAGCCCCACATATATCCTGCTTTGCCGTGTGATTTGTTCTTATACCCTTGATATTTGCTTCGCTACATCCGTGCACTAGTTGTTACTACAAGTGGTAAGCAACACTAATTTACTTTAGAACGGTAAGATCTCCTTTTCTTATCAGTTTTTGAGTGAGTTGTGAGAGTACCACCATATCTTTTTGATTTAGTGCACTAACCTACTAATCATGTCTACTAGTGATCACAAAATTGTTAACCAGGAAAACAAGGATTCTGTAGATATCAACACATGGAGGGAGTATGAAGCCCTTCGTAATGAGATGCGACGTGAATTCCGCACTCCAATTGATGAGCTAAAGGGAACGGTCCAAGGGATTTCCCAGAAGCTGGATACTACATGTGAGACCGTCACTACAATGAAAGATCAAATGACGGATATATAGCGCAATATTGCAGATATGCGCCTAGCTATTGAGAATTTGACACAACAACAACAAGACGATGACGATGATCCTGACCTTCAAGATGACGCACGTAATGCTCGTGGTGCGCCACGGGGTAATCGTCCTCGAGGATGGGCTCCACTTGGCCGCAATGGTCGTGGACATGATGAGGAAGACGGATTGGGTAAGACCAAGTTTTCTATACCCAAGTTTGAAGGAGGCGCTGATGTTGAAGAATACCTCACTTGGGAGCTCAAGATTGAGAAGTTATGGAGTTTACATCCACATTACACTGAAGATAGGAAGATAAAGCTTGCTTCTTCTGAATTTGATGGTTATGCATTGCGTTGGTGGGATCGATTTGTTCGTGCTCGCGAATAAGATGGTGAACAGCCTATTATCACATGGCGTGCTATGAAGGCAGCAATGACCGAGCGTTTTGTGCCCACAAATTATTTGCGCAATATATTTGATAAGTTGAGTCTGTTGAGGCAAGGTGTGAAGACTGTTGATGAATACTACATCGAGATGGAGATGCTCATGCAGCGTGGCCATGTCAAAGAATCCCTTGAGATGAAAATGACTCGTTTTCTCAATGGTTTGAAGTATGACATCAAAGGCATTGTTCGTCATTACAGTTACACCACTATGAATGAGTTGCTACATCATACAAGAGAAGCTGAATCACAGTTGGCTGACGAAGCAAAGATTAAAGGACGAGCTTCAGGAGCTGGGCGCTTCACGCCTCATGCGCCCCCACCCACGGCGTCGGCGCCATCGACGCGCTCCGCACCTTACTCTACTAGCAAGCCGGTCTCCAATGTGTCTAATGCAAAGAAGTCCGAATCTGCTGCAAGTACGAGTGGCTCTAACATGTCTACTGCGCAATCGTGATATGGCTTGTCATACATGTGGTGGCAAAGGTCATTTCAAGAGAGATTGTCCTAACCGCAAAGTCATGATTATCAATGAGGACAATGAGTATGAGACTGGAGAAGATGTTGATCCTAATGCTCCAGAAGATGATGACTATGACACTGATGGTGAAGATGCATATCCGTCTGATGCTCGCACCATTGTTGTGTCGCAGCGTGCTCTTAATGTGTTGCCGATACGTCTCCAACGTATCTATAATTTCTTATGTTCCATGCTAGTTTTATGACAATACCTACATGTTTTATTCATACTTTATATCATTTTGATGCATTTTCCGGGACTAACCTATTAACAAGATGCCGAAGCGCCAGTTCCTGTTTTCTGTTGTTTTTGGTTTCAGAAATCCTACACAGGAAATATTCTCGGAATTGGACGAAACAAAAGCCCATGGTCTTATTTTCCACGAAGGCTTCCAGAACACCGAAGAGGAGACGAAGAGGAGCCACAAGGCGGCCACACTCTAGGGGGGCGCGGCCCCACCCTTGGCCGCGCCACCAGGTGGTGAGGGCACCCTGGTGCCGCTTCGACGCCGCCCTTTCACCTATATAAAGCTCCGTCTCCGAAAACCCTATAACAATCAATCATATTCTAGAAAGACTCCAGGGGCGCCGCCGCCATCGCGAAACCTAGTTTCGGGGGACAGAAGTCTCTGTTCTGGCACGCCGCCGGGACGGGGAATTTCCCCCGGAGTCATCTCCATCGACACCACCGCCATCTTCATCGCCATTGCTGACTCCCATGATGAGGAGGGAGTAGTTCTCGCCCGAGGCTGAGGGCTCTACCGGTAGCTATGTGGTTAATCTCTCTCTCCCATGTACTTCAATACAATGATCTCATGAGCTGCCTTACATGATTGAGATCCATATGATGAGCTTTGTAATCTAGATGTCGTTATGCTATTCAAGTGGATTTTACTTATGTGATTTCCGGAGACTCCTTGTCCCACGTGTGTAAAGGTGACCGTGTGTGCACCATGTGGGTCTCTTAGGCTATATTTCACAGCATACTTGTTCACTGGGTTATGATTTGAGTTGGATGTCTCTATGAAATTGTGGTGTGTTAGTACCTCCTATGAATGCTCACAGTGACAGCATGGGGTGTTTATTAGTACTTGGGAATACATCTTTAAGGTTTGCTTTTGCAGCCCTACACGGTGAATTAGTGTTCGTTATCCAGCCAGAGAGTAATTCAGAATAGCATAGTGAAGTGCTTATATTTATATTCCTTTATGATATCATTGTTGAGAGCAACCACTAGTAAAAGTATGATCCCTAGGCCTTATTTCTAAGCATTGAAACACCGTTTCCAACAAGTTCTGCTACATGTTTGCTTGCTGCCATCTTTATTTCAGATTGCAATTACTACTTACAATCATCCATATTACTTGTATTTCACTATCTCTCCACCGAACTAGTGCACCTATACATCTGACAAGTGTATTAGGTGTGTTGGGGACACAAGAGACTTCTTGTATCTTAATTGCAGGGTTGCTTGAGAGGGATATCTTTAACCTCTACCTCCCTGAGTTCGATAAACCTTGGGTGATTCACTTAAGGGAAACTTGCTGCTGTTCTACAAACCTCTGCTCTTGGAGGCCCAACACTGTCTACAAGAATAGAAGCGTGCGTAGACATCAAGCTATTTTCTGGCGCCGTTGCCGGGGAGGTAAGGTAAAAGGTATTCACATCCTCCGACTACTAAGCTATTTCCTAGCACTATTGCCGGTGTGTGAGTGCTCGAAGTTATTTCCTTTAGATTCTGCAATTGCATCTTTTTATTTCTTGTTTTTATTTTCACTAGTTAGGCTTAATGGAAAACAACAAAAATATTAGAGATCTTTATAGTATTTATCTTGAGTTAGGACATGAGGTGTTTGAAGAGAAAATTAAAAAAACCTATGGAACTTTATATGCATGCTAATGGCAATGTTATTAGTATGAACGCTTTGAACACCATTGTTGCTAATGCTATGGAAAATTCTAAGCTTGGGGAAGCTGGTTTTGATGAGCATGATATTTTTAGTCCCCCAAGCATGGAGGAGAAAATTTACTTTGATGATACTTTACCTCCTATATATGATGATTACAATGATGACTATCATATTTTCAGTCCACCTACTATTGAGGAGAAAATTAATTATGATTACAATATGCCTCCTATATATGATGATTATGGTGATGAGAATAATAATGATAGCTATTTTATTGAATTCGCTACCACTACAATTAATAGTAATGACTATGCTTATGTGGAGGGTAATAATTTTATGCATGTAGCTCATGATAAGAATGTTTCATGTGATAGTTATATTGTTGAGTTTGTTCATGATGCTACTGAAAATCTTTATGAGAGAGGACAATATGGTTGTAGGGATTTTCATGTTACTAAAACACCTCTCTTCATGCTGAAAATTTTGAAGTTACTCGTGTTTTATCTTCCTATGCTTGTCACTTTGTTCTTCATGAATTTATTTGTGTACAAGATTCTTATGCATAGGAAGCGGGTTAGGCTTAAATTTGTTTTGAATTTGCTTCTTGATGCTCCTTTTGCTTGATTTTCTATTCTCATGAGAGCATCATTAAAATTACTGATCTCATCTTAATGGCTATAAAGAAAGCACTTCTTGGGAGATAACCCATGTTTTTATTTTGCTATTGTTTTGTTGTGTCTTGGAAGTTGTTACTACTGTAGCAACCTTTCCTTATCTTTATTTTATTGCATTGTTGTGCCAAGTAAAGTCTTTGATAGTAAGGTTGATACTAGATTTGGATTACTGCGCAGAAACAGAATTCTTGCTGTCACGAATTTGAGTAGGTCTCTCTGTAGGAAACTCAGAAAAATCAGCGAAAATTCATGAGTGATCCTCAGATATGTACGCAACTATCATTCAATTTGAGCTTCTTCATCTGAGCATGTTAAGTGCCTCTAAAAAAATCGTCTTTACGGACTGTTCTGTTTTGATAGATTCTGCCTTTTATTTCACATTGCCTCTTTTACTGTGTTCAATGGATTTCTTTGTTCCATTAACTTTCAGTAGCTTTGGGTAATGTCCAGAAGTGTTAGGAATGATTGTGTCCTCTCTGTACCTGTGAATTTTTGATTATGCACTAACCCTCTAATGAGTTTGTTTTGAGTTTGGTGTGGAGGAAGTTTTCAAGGGTCAAGAGAGGAGGATGATATGATATGATCAAGAAGAGTGAAAAGTCTAAGCTTGGGGATGCCCCCGTGGTTCATCCCTGCATATTTCAAGAAGACTCAAGCATCTAAGCTTGGGGATGCCCAAGGCATCTCCTTCTTCATCGACAACTTACACTACAAGAAAAGTTCTGATAGACAACGTCTCAAAATCGTCCGCTAAGGGGTATTTTTCGTCGCCTATGGGCCTAACCCGACGATATGGGTTCTGTTGTGGAAACTGCGTCAGGCAAAGTCCTACGACGATTTTTTCGGTCCGTCGCGCTTGGGCGCCCTTCCGCCACGGAAAATCGGACCGTTGCCCAAGTGTTTCCGGGAGCCCGTTGATCGACGTCATGCAACCGACACGTGGCGACGCCGTTAATCGGCGATTAACGGCGTTAACCGGCCGAAACCCCGTGGTAGATGGTAGGCCCACACGAGGCTCGCCACGTCTTAAGCGGGCCGGCCCATTAAGTTTGCGGGCGGGCCGGTGACTTAGTTTGACCGGTCAACTATATAGCCGGGTGGTCAATTAGTTACGTGGGCCGGGCCGAACCTCTAAGGTTGACTGGTCACAACTTTACTGGGCCGGCCCACTAAGTATGTGGGCTGGGCCGAATGCACTCGTTTGACCTGGTCAACAGGCAAAGGGCCGGCCCACAAGACATGTGGGACCCACTTTCTGGTATCGGGCGGCCCATTTACAAAGTGGGGTCCACATTAAAGCAATCGGCCGGCCCAAGAAGTTATTGGGCCGGCCCAATTAGCATGTGGGTCCCACTTTCACGCTATCTGCCGGCCCATTTAGTACGTGGGGTCCACATTTGATCAAATGGGCCGCCCAACAAGCCGATGGGCCGGCCAAAAGCACCGGTGGGTCCCACTTTCTGTTAAAGGGCCACCCATTTAGTATGTGGGGTCCACCATATAGCAAGTGGGCCGGCCCAACAAGATAGTGGGCCGGCCCAACAAGATAGTGGGCGGGCCAAAAACACAGTGGGTCCCACTTTCCGGTTAAAGGGCTGGCCCATTTAGTATGTGGGGTCCACCATATAGCAAGTGGGCCGGCCCAACAAGATAGTGGGCCGGGCCAAAACACTGGTGGGTCCCACGTTCCTGTTTAAGGGCCGGCCCATTTAGTATGTGGGGTCCACCGTATAGCCAGTGGGCCGGCCCAACACGCTAGTGGGCGGGCCAAAACACAGTGGGTCCCACTTTCTGTTAAAGGGCCGGCCCATTTAGTATGTGGGGTCCACCATATAGCAAGTGGGCGGCCCAACACGCTAGTGGGCCGGCCAAAAACACACAGTGGGTCCCACTTTCGTCTTAAAGGGACGGCCGTTTAGTATGTGGGGACCACCACAAAAGCAATTGGGTGGCCCAACTAGTTATTGGGTCGGCCCGGTGGTGGGTGGGGTCCACCTTAAAGCAAGTGGGCCGGCCCAATAAAAGTGTGGGGTCCACAAGAAATCAAGTGGGCTGGCCCAATAAGTAAGTGGGCTAGCCCGTTTAGTTCTTGTTTATATGCCGGCGTAATAGGCGCTTTAGGATTTTTGCGGGCGGCACATATGTGATTTCGCTTAATTGGGCCGTTTAAGGGATGGGAATTCGTGATTTAGATCGAGAATATTTACGCAGCATTGATTTCGTCGGATAGCCTCACTTACCACAAGCACCAAAGAAAAAATGCGCGAAAGAACTATAAAAACTAACTAAATATTACATCAGTGCAAGGCATTGAAAAAATATTACGGAACCCAAAGAAATTGAATGGTAATTAAACCTAGCAATACAATGAAGGGATCGGCAATCTTTTAAGTTGTCCATGCGGCACCTATATCCGAAACAAAGACATTACAAGTTAAGACAGCAACAATGGAAAGGCAAAGACACTACAATATTGTTTGCCGAAGAATTTGGAACTCATCATTTCGTCGTTATAACAAGATCATTGTAATGCGCACAATAAGCAAACAAAGAGTGCATGCCGCATACCAACAGCCAATATAACAGCAGGCATGTTAGAATGAAATGAATGAGACTTACTACCGTCGAGTCCCATGCAAACCAACATGTTCAGGGAGTACAAAATTGGCATGAACAACATAGTAGCAGGCTATAAATTTTGTAACAACGACCGAGCAAGATGAAGTTATGATGGCTACATCTACAAGCAGGGAATGTAAACCAAAAATAGAAGTTACGATGGCAAAAGCTAAAGAGGAGGGAATGTGAACCAACATGTGCCAAGTGCAATTACTTCATTTTGGCCGTGAACTAAATAATACTCCTGAACTTATAGTGAAGGGGATGCAAATCAAGATGTTTCGGGATATAAACTTGTAATGAACAACACATAGAGGATAGTTAATCTTTGGAGCTTAGGATGGACCAGATACGAGAATATAGTGGGATCACCTGTGAACTTGTATAAGAGGGAATGCAAACCAATATGTTCAAGCTTTCCATATGTGAGCGTCATGCCAAGTCGAGAGAAACAAGTCAATAATGCAGCTTTTGAAGAACAAGATGGCACGCAAAATTATTATCTAGTAGTATGACAAGTTTATTTGTACTACGGAGCTAGATAGCAGAGTGATAGCATGCCAAACTAAGTCCTTACTTTGTTAGCTTACAATGAACTAGATACAAAAAATGGCATCACACCGTAGTACAGGGAATGCAAGCCAACATGTTCATGGAGTAAAAAATTGGCACAAACAACATAGTAGCAGGCCATAATTTTTGTAACAACGACTGAGCAAGATAAAGTTATGATGGCTAGATCTACAGAGCAGGGAATGTAAACCAAATATAGAAGTTACGATGCCAAAAGCTATAGAGCAGGGAATGCGAACCAACATGTGCAATTACTTAAAATTGGCCATGAACTAAATAATAGCAGGATGTTACTATAATACCTATAATTTTTGTAACAACGACTGAGCAAGATAGAAGTTATGATGGCTACATCTACAGAGCAGGGAATGCAAACCAAAATGTTCAATTGCTTAAAGTTAGCAATGAAGTAGAAAATAGCAACGTGTTACGGTCATAGCTAGGAATGAACTAAAAGAGCTTCAGACAAACAAGCATCTGAACCCAGAACATGGCGCTAAAACAAGGGACTTACATTAGGAGAAGCACTCTGTGGGAGTCACAGCAGATCTTCCTGGGGTTGATAGATCCGGTGATGAAGTACGCTACATGTGCTACTTGGGGTTGGAGAGACGGCCATTACACTTCATGATTACTCATCTCATCTGCAAAAACGTAACGGCGCGTCGTTAGCACAAACAGGTTCCCCCAAGATTAAACAAGAACTTGCAGGCAAGCAATAGAAAAGCGACAGTAGAAGAGTTTAGATCATGCACGGCGCCGGTGAAGCAGATCCGGTTCGTGCACAGCGGTGTCGGTGAGCAAGATCCGATGCGGTGGACGACGGATCCGGCGAAGCGGCTCCGGTGGGGTGGACGATACCGCAGCTGAAGTGACTGCGGTAGACTGCTAGATGAGCATATGGTTTCGAGGTTCGGCGGGGATGATCCGATCCGGTTGATGACGGCGTCGATGAAGCGGCTCCGGCAGGCAGCCGGATGACGAGGATCGCGAGGGTAGGCCAGGGAAGTCCGGCGGGGATGTTCCGGTGCGGTGGTCGTGGAGGTGGGAGAGAGGTACTTGGGAAGTTCCGGTGGGTGGTCTGAGGGAAATGAATTTTTTTTGGAGGGTTTCCGGGCTAGGGAGGTGGTGATCCAAAAAATGACGGGCAGACCCCCCCACCAACCGACTTTGCTGTCATCTCCACAGGGGTAGAATGGGAATTTGGAAGCGTGTGATTTTTTTGTATTTTGTAGGCGGGAAGTTTTGCCGCTATGAGATTTTGAATTTCGCTAAGGTCCAAGTATAATGATAAAAAATTGTGAGACCGTACTAGTACCTCTGTTCAAGGCCGAGTGCAAAATCAAATCATCGTCACCTTGAATATTGGTCACTACCATGGTCATGATCTATCTCTGAAATTAGCGTATCCGCTATATCTTGCAAAGTATAATGATAAAAAAAATTGTGAGACCGTACTAGTACTTCTATTCTAGACCGAGTGCAACATCAAATCACCATCACGTTGAAAATTTGTTACCATGATCATGATCTATCTCTGAAATTGGCGCATCCGCTATATCTTTCAAAGTATAATGATAATAAAAATTGTGAGACCATACTAGTACTTATGTTCAAGTTCGAGTGCAACATCAAATCATCATCACGTTGAAAATTTGTTACCATGATCATGATCTACCTCTGAAAATGGGCGCATCCGCTAAAACTTGCAAAGTATAATGATACAAAATTGTGAGACCGTACTAGTACTTATGTTCAAGGTCGAGTGCAACATCAAATCATCATTACATTGAAAAGTGTGTTACCATGATCACGATCTATCTCTGAATTTGGCGCATCCGCTAAATCTCGCAAAGTATAATGATAAAAAAATTGTGAGACTGTACTAGTACTTCTGTTCAAGTTCGAGTGCAACATCAAATCATCATCACGTTGAAAATTTGTTACCATGATCATGATCTATCTCTGAATTTGGCGCATCTGCTAAATCTTGCAAAGTATAATGATAAAGAAATTGTAAGACAGTAGTAGTACTTCTGTTCAAGGTCGAGTGCAACATCAAATCATCATCACGTTGAAAATTTGTTACCATGATCCTCTGAAAATGGGCGCATCCGCTAAAACTTGCAAAGTATAATGATACAAAATTGTGAGACCGTACTAGTACTTATGTTCAAGGTCTAGTGCAACATCAAATCATCATTACATTGAAAATTGTGTTACCATGATCATGATCTATCTCTGAATTTGGCGCATCCGCTAAATCTCGCAAAGTATAATGATAAAAAAAATTGTGAGACTGTACTAGTACTTATGTTCAAGGCCGAGTGCAGGATCAAATCATCATCACGTTGAAATTTGTTACAACGATCATGACATATCTCTAAAATTGGCGCATCCGCTAAATCTTGCACGTGGCGCATCTCGGTGCGGAGCAACAAGCCGGTGCTATCAAGGTTGAGGCGTCGGTAGCGTCATCGGGCTCTCCTCTTTTGATAGATCTTCTACATGGCATGGCGCACCGCCCACCGAGAAGCAGTCACATGTGAGATCGAGGTGGAGACGTCGCCGGCATCCTCGAGGCGCGACCGCCCTTCTACGAGCCAGAGTCGACTCAAGGTATGAATCCATGCGCTGTCGCGTCCCTTCTGCATATGAAGTGGGATGTCTTAGATTTATTGTTCTTCTCTTACGATTATTTCTAGCCGGACATGTGTGCTCTTTCTCTGAATATATTGCTTGAAAAGCTAACCAAGTTACTTAAATTCACTTCGTTCTTAATCTTGCGTGCTAATTTTGTTATTTTTGTGATGGTGCGCGCAAGGAAATTTATTCTGGGTGTCTTTGAGGTGTTAGGCCTAAGTCGAAATCCTCGGCTAAACAAGGCCTCAGCTTAACACATAAAAAGGTGTTCAATCTCGCCCACAATGTCCTCTTCTTTCCTCTTCCTTTATTGGAACTTGTTTTGCAGACAAGGAAAGTGGCACGTGTAATGTGAGTAAAACCCTCTTAGCCAAAATCAGCTACGAGCAAGATTTTATGTATTGTAGATTCGCCAATTGACTCTCATCCCCAATGTAGTCTTTTTTTATGTCAGTATAGACTTCTTTACTGGATGTATACTATCGTACATGGCATGCATTTGCCTAATGAGGAGCATTGTATTGCCATTCTAGCCAACCTGATCGATCTGTCAAGCTTCATGCACGAGATGCCATGTTTAATTTACTCCCTCGCTCCGATCCATATTTCTTGGTGTAAAATGAATGTGAATCGGAGGGAGTACTCTTCTTAGATAGTACTATACCAGTTCAAAAAAAAGTACTGTACTACTACATCACAAATGCATCTAAAGAGTACTACATCACAAGACCACCATGGTTGTACTAGTAGAGTTTAATGCTTAACTTCCAAAGGGAATAAGATTACACATATGAATTTAAACAGGCGCTGTCCGATGTCTGCTTGTTTGGGAGCACAACATAAATAATACTACCCCCGTCCATACATAAGTGACTAAACTTTGTCTGAAGATGGTTTCATCTATATATGTTTTTAGTGTGTAGATACATCCGTATCTTGAAGGAAAAAGGTGAGCCGCTAACTTTTTGAATAGAGTGAGTAATACAATTCGGATAAACAATGGTGTAGTAAAACAAATACTCCTGCCCATCATAAAACAAAACACAGACTGACTCAAATATATGTACAGATCACAAAAAAGGTTTCATCAGAACCCGAACATATACATGCAGAGATGACCGTTTGATCACATAAAACAAAGGTTTCGTGGCATATTTATGTCCCCAAAACAAGCAGACGTAGGACAGCGCCAACATACTAGCAGCTAGCACTATGGAGCTGCAGTACAAACAAATGGTGCAGCGACATTTCCACCAGAACGAAAACTAAAAGACATCAGACCAAACAAAAGCTGGGCTATCACTTCTTGCCCAAACAAGCCTTGCTCCTTCATATGCGACTTCCTTTTCTCTTATGGATGTTGAACTTTGAATTAGATGGGTTCTGACGTAGCGTTCTTTTCGTGTCCTTGATGTTGCACTGGATCAGGTCGGTTCTTGTCAGAAATGAACAAATTGATCAGCAAAAGTCATATGTAAATGAATGCAAAGGTTACATATGAATGACTAACCCGGTCTAACCGAGTAGGGATGTAAAGTGCACCAACGTCTAGCAGAATTGTACTTTCTCCACGCCGCTTGCTCATATCTAATTGGAATACTCCCTCCTTTGCCCGTACAACCAGCTCATTTTTGTCCTCAAATACGCGAGTAACCTTACCGCATGTTTCCAATTGTATGGAAATGATGTGTCAAGGCCAAAAAAACTATCCAATTCAAAATTTATATGACATGTCCATGACTCGTGATCGCCTGTTGATGATCTTGTACTGGCCCATGTTTGTAGGGTGAAGTCTCTTATAACAGCAAGGGCAACATCTCCATTATGTGCCTTGAAGATGTGAATGTTAAGCATGAATATATCATGCGTCTCATGAGGGCACTGAATATATTTCAGAGCCTTCTTTGCATGGTCAAGCTCAATGATATATCTAGACTTCGTTGGCCAGTACAAAATACCCCCTATGAGAGTTGCCGGTCTACGGTCAATCTCTGACAGCATCGGAGTTGATCGAGCTAGAAACTCCCATTCTTTTGAATCTGGTGAGTAGATATGAGCACAGTGCATCGTAACGTTTAGTTGTTATCCAAACAACCGAGAACTTGCCACAATGTGTAAACGGTTCGTAGTTGTTTCTCGAACGAGAATTGAGCCGCTGCTTTCAATTGTGTGATTGCGCCACAATGGTGGTTCTGGTATCGCTGTGAGAACTTGCCTAATTGGATCCCAGACTGATATATACCCACTGGATACATTAGAATGGAGTAGCACCATACCATCGCGGCATCCCAGGACATAGATTTTGGGACTGTTCACCTGAGACGGGATTGCGAGCATCTTCAAGATGGCCGGTTGAAGATCATGCTCTGTGATGAATCGATTGTCCTCGGAGTTGTTGGTGAAAAACCCTAGCAACGGGTTTCCTCCGTTGTGTGACACAGTTAGCTTTCTGAAATAATTGCTTCCCATACATTGCCTCCATGCTTTCTTGGTGCCTGATGCAGCTAGTAAGCAGGTTGGATGGGGAGGAAGCCTGACAAGAATCTGAGAGACTACATCTCCAGGCAGATCGTTGATTGTTGTGGGTGTCCTTCGACTGAAGCTGGTAGGATTATGCAAATCGCACGATGCATCGTCAAAATTATGTAAACAGCACACTGCATCATCTATTTTTTAAAACAAAATGCAACATCTAATTTGACTAAGCAGCAAAATGCATCATCTAATTCATCATCAAAGTTTCCTAAACTGCACGGTGCATCAGCAAAATCAAAAATAGTGTAAACAGCACAATGCATCAAAGAAATCAAAATAATGTAAACAGGACAATGCATCAGCAAAATCAAAATAATGTGAACAGCACAATGCATCAGCAAAATCAAAATATTGTAAACAGGACAATGCAATTGTAATCCTGTTGCATAATCAATGAAGCCCTTAATTTGCAAAAAAAAACACCACAAAAATAGGACGCACCAACGGAAGGCAATCTCGCATATACAGTAATAATTGCTAACGTGTCAACACGATTGGAGGAAAAAGAGACCTCTACAGGACCCAAAACGCTGTGGTAACATCAGATGGGGTTAGCTTTCATATAGGTAATAAAATGTAAACAACACAATACATCATCTAAGTTGACAGCAAAATTCTTCATCGAAATTTCCCACACTGTTCAAGGAATCAGAAAAATTACCTAAAAGGCTAAAAGAGCAAAATGCATCATCGTAGTAAAATATATGTAAACAAAGACAATGCATCATCCAACTTCTGGCTAAACAGCAGAGAGCATTAGCTAGGTTGACAGAAAAAAAAACAAAAAAAAACCATGAAAAATTCCTGAAGAGGTGAGTGCATCAGAAAAATTACTACCTAAAAAGCATAATGAATCACCCAAATTACAAAAGAAGCAGAATGCATCATCAAAAATACAAAAACATCTCAATGCATCATCACGTCTGGTTTGGGCAAAAAACCCAATCCACAAGATCTAACCTCATTGCAGTTGGGGAAGGTAGAACTTACAAAGGGGTTGACGAGTCACGATCATATGCAACAAGCGCCGCCTTAGATGAAGTCACCATCCAAGCTCTCGACGCGTTCAAAGCAGCCAGCTTCGAAGCCTCCGACGGTTCTCCCGGCTGCGCCGCCAAAACTCTCGAAGCACGCACCAAGACTTTCCAACAAAATGCAGCTTCGATACGAGCATTTGCCAGCACCACAGCGCCCGGGCCCGTCCTAGCCACCGCCTTCGCCTTTGCCTCCGCATCCGCATCCGCTTTACATGTCTCCGCCGATGCATGCAGAGCATCCGTCTCCACTTTCCATGTATCCGCCGATGCAGTGTAGGCATCGAGCGACGCCGTTTTCATTTCCTAGAAAACCCAGTAAGTTACTCACATTGCAATCCCCAAATTAAGGTTATATCGAACACAATGACCGATGAACCTCTGTACTCGCCGGAGGTTGGAGATGTATATACCTGCGAAGATCGGTCCGGTGGTGCTTGATGGTGGTGCGTCGGGGACGGGGGAGAACTCGGCAGGGAGAATGGTGGCGCGGCCCAAGACGGCGGCGCGGAGAGGGGCGACGGTGCGGTCATCGAACCTCGGCAGACAGTATTTTGTATATATATATGAGAAGAAGAATAAAGTCTGGTCGAATGAGGCAGCGCGGCACAGAGTACAACCGAAGGCTACTAGTGCTACCTTGGAGTATTGTAGTAATATAACATAATAAAAATAATGGCCTTGTTTAAACCACTCTTGTCAGTGTGGCATCGCGTCCAAATTTAATGCATTCTGTGGAAATCGGAATAATGCTGTAAAAACTCTCATACTAGTGTGGTATATAGCATGCACCGACACTTTTCAACAAAATGTCGTCTCCATTTCATAGGAGACTGCTTGCACACTGGGATACGATGCTGACATGACGAAGGGCGCAGAAGTATTTTGGAGTATTTCATTCGAGCAGATCTGGTAGTCGGTGCGTCTTTGTAGGGAATAGCGTGTGGGGTGTCTTTGGAGGGAATACCGTACGTACTTAGGAGTATTTCATTCGAGCATCGCTTGCACACCGGGATACGATGCTGACATGACGAAGGGCGCAGAAGTTTGCGAAAATGGTTGTACTACCATCCGACCATTAGTATAATCATTGCGTGATAGCTTACACGAGAAGGAAAAGAGCCGAACAGCTGTGGATAATAAAAGCATTTGGCTCTTCGAGGATCCTTCTTCTCTTGCCTTCTCAAAGGAGTACTACTATTGTAATCTTTTTTGTTTTTCTGGGTCCTTAGGTTACCTTCCAGTTTGAAAAGTTAAGTGGTTCTAATACATTAATATTCCTATTTTTATATTTTTACAAGCAAATAAATAACAAAGGATGACTCAATGCACATGTTGATCTCATTTTGAAATTTTTTTAAACTTCTTCTATTGTATTCAAATTTGATTAGAAGGAGTCGATCGATTGTACATGCCAATCGTATAGCTTGGTGGGTGGATTGGCATTTGAAGTTTGGTCATTGTGTTCTTGTTTGTTACCACCCTCGCAAGGCACGTCCAAGTATTTCCTGTCCGAATTTATGGCATGTATGTAGTTAAATAACCTACATTATTTCAATTATGAGTTTAATTACTAGGCAAAAGCTTAAAAATCCATATATAGTTGCAGATTAAGATGAACAAATCCTTGAACCTATATCTACAAAATTGATGGCACTAACACATCCTACCAAGCGGAAAGCATGTCTACCCTACTGCTTCCAAAAGGTGGAATTATGACAATAATGTGCAACTGTTAAAATTTGGTAGCCCTCCTTCACAAATAACACACATCTAGCCATTTTTGTAGAGTAATAAAAAAGGGAAATCATTCTTTCATGCATGCATATAATTGTTAGAATCTCTTGTTTGTGAAGTTGCTTAAAATACGATCTCTTCCAAACTTGAGGTCATATGATAACTAAAAAGTTTTGTATGGCGGGATTTTGCATCAAAGTACATGCGCACAATACTCACTTGTGGGCGTAAAGCCAAACAAACTCATATTACTAGGTTTGTATTAATTTGTTCTAGAAATTTCACCATCACACATGATTTTGTGCTTGCGTTAATTTTACTTAAAAAACTTCTTCCAAATTCAAATTTTCTTCAAACATGCCAACGGTACATGTCTACCAATTAATAATTAAGGGTACACCACACGTACTGCCTCGTAGGGTACATAAAAAATTACTATATTTTATGGCATGTACTAATTTCACATAATCTACAACTCAATGTTGAGTTTAATGATCAGCCCAGAACTAGAAAACAAATATACATATAGTTGCTAATTAACCTAGAAAAGCTCTAGTATCCTTTAAAACCCTAGAAAATGGCCATGCATGCATGCATCCTACCCATAATAATTAATTAAGGTCTCGATCTCTATACTGCTCACGAAGTTTGGAATTCTGGCAAATATGCAACTTGTTTCATTAATTTACCATGGCGAGATAGATGCATGCACATCGATCTCTTAAAAAATATAAGGGCTCCTTTGATTCATAGGATTGATATAGGAATTATGTAGGAATTGGATCCTATAGGAAAATTTCTATACAAGTCATTTGATTCATAGGAACATATCCTATAGGAATTATTCCTACAGGAATCTTGTAGTACAAATCCTATAGGAAAAAAGCATTAGCTCATACCTCATGGAAAAATTCCTTTGCTACAATCAAAGACACACCATATTCCTATAGGATTCAACTTGGCATGACATTCCAGTCCTACACCTTTCCTATTCCTACACTCTTCATATTCCTATGAATCAAAGGAGCCCTAAGTTTGTAAAGGATTTGGCATCCATATATGCTCACCGGATATATAGATAAGGCCAAGCAAACACATCGAATATTTGTGAAGAAATGTTTTTGCTATAACCTTCAAATTTTTAGATTTACATCACACACAAAGAACACACCTTTAAATTAGCCAGTTGTGTGCACTAATAAAGTACTCCTACAGTACTAGAAATTGAATTGTTCTACTCCGGAGTGATATGCTCACCGGAGTATTTTTGGATCTTAGCTGGAGCGGCGTTTGGCGGTTGCACGAAGCCGTGCTGGATGTTAAGCCTGTCGAGGCACGCCTGGTGGAAAGCGTGCGCCTCCTTAGCCTCATCGGCGCGCCGCTGCAATGCTGCGTCCCTGGGATTTGCAGCCGCCGCATTCTTAGCCTGCACGAAAGCTTGCAGAGCATCCCGGCATCTATAGAGTGCCGGGAACATCACGTTATATACGAGCTCCTTGGCGGTGTTGCTCCTGCAAAGGGCGTCGCCGTGATGCGCTTCGAAAGAACGGCCTGGCTCCACGGCCGGCACCGCCTGAAGTGCGGTCGGATTAGGCGGCTGGCCACGGGAGCTCCCTGCCTCCGCATCGTTCGCGCCGGCCGGGAAGGGGATCTCACCTGCTGGCAAAGAAAACCATGCGGCATGCGCGGGCGGAAAAGCCGGCCAGGGCCGAGCGGGCGTCGCATGCGGGGTTGCGTGGGAGATCCCTGCCTCTGCATCCATCGGCCCGCACGGGAAGCGGCTGGCGAGGGGCTCCACGGCCAGCGCCGCCGCCGCGGGCTGAACAACCGGCCAGTGCAGAGCGGGCGGGTTATGCCTTGGTGCGCGATGGACGAAGCGAAGGCGGCGCTGATTCTCCGCTTCCTCGTCGGTGGTAGGACTACGCGCGCGGCGACCAGAGCCAAGTCGGAAGGCCATAGCTATGTCGATCGGTCACTTAAGCTGGAGAGGTTCTCTTACCATTTCGGAGAAGCGGAGTAAGAGGAAGTTGTTGCTTATACGGGTTCACTGCCACGTTGGGTTAAGAGGGGCAAAGTTGGTCAATGCCTAGGAAGTTGGAATCGTTTTGGCCCCAATTTTTTAATTACCTTGCGGTTCATCTCTCGGTCTCTCCCACCTCTTCACTATCCCTCCCCTTGCCTCCTTTCATGCTTCATCGTAGTGCATCTTGTTTTTCTAGCACCTTCACAAAAATCATACACATTTGGCCGATTCTGTCATTGTGTGCACTAATAAAGTAAAAAAATCCATTATATGTGAATAAACGTTTAATACACTAGCTCGCAAAGATGTTTCTCAAGGCGATATGCACAATGCCTGCCAAAAATGGGTCATGATAACTAAATTTCGTGTTAATTTTTGCATGACATGTACTCACTTGTGTATGAAGCCAAGCAAACTCATAACCTATTCCAAAAAAATGTGAAAGAGTTCTTTTTAGTATCCTTCATACATGGGGTTCCTATTTTTACTTTCTATTTTTACTAGTTACAAGTACTCATGCATGAAAACTTTTGAAAATATGTGCATTTTGGGCTGTGTGGAGACATGGTACAATAATATATTCAAGTTGATATACAAAGTCTAGACATATTCAAACTAGACAAATAATGTATCTAACCCCCTAACCCTAAACTCTGTCTTATGAAGTCAAGCATGCATGAAGAGAATTGGTTTTGGGTTTCAAACATGGAAATTTCAAAATCATCCCAAAAGCTTCATTTTAGAGCGACTAAGAAGGATCCAGGCTTACCTTTCCATTTTCATGTTTTAAACTTGTTTAAATCTTGGTCAAATCTAGGATTTGACCACAATTCAAATGGGCATAAAATAAAAAATGAAAAAATGAAAAACCAAAGCGCACATAGTCTTCTTATATGTCATATAGTAAGCATTAAAGTTGGTAAACAAGGTCTAGACATATTCAAACTAGACAAATCATGTATCTACCCCCTAACCCCTAAACTCTGTCTTATGACGAAGTCAAGCATGAAGATTAAGTGGTTTTGGGTTTCAAACATGGAAATTTCAAAAACCTCCCAAAAACTTCATTTTAGGGTGACTAAGAAGGATACAGGCTTCCCTTTTCATTTTCATGTTCTATACTTGTTTAAATCTTGGTCAAACCTAGGATTTGACCAAGATTCAAATGTGCATCAAAATTCCAAAAAAATCAGAAAAATGAAAAACCAAAGCACATAGTTTTCTTATGTCATATAGTAAGCATTAAAGTTGATAAACAAGGGTCTAGACATATTCAAACAAGAAAAATCATGTATCTACCCCCTAACCCTAAACTTTGTCTTATGTAGTCAAGCATGAAGAGAAGTGGTTTTGGGATTCAAATATGGAAATTTCAAAAACCTATCAAAAGCTTCATTTTAGAGTGACTAAGAAGGATCCATGCTTACCTTTTCATTTTCATATTTGAAACTTGTTTAAATCATTGTCAAACCTAGGATTTGACCAAGATTTAAATGGGCATAAAATTAAAAAAATCGGAAAAATGAAAAACAAAAGCACATAGTCGTCTTATGTCACATATATATATATATAGTAAGCATTCAAAAGTTGATAAACAAGGTCTAGCTAGACATATTCAAATAAGACAAATCATGTATCTACCCCTCTAAAGCCATAAACTCTGTCTTATGAAGTCAAGCATGAAGAGAAGTGGTTTTTGGTTTCAAACATGGAAATTTCAAAAACCTCCCAAAATTAAAGCTTCATTTTAGAGTGACTAGTTAAGAAGGATTCAGGCTTACCTTTTCATTTTCATGTTTTAAACTTGTTTAAATCTTGGTCAAACCTAGGATTTGACCAATATTCAAATGGGCATAAAATAAAAAATAAATAAAATAAAAAACCAAAGCACGTAGTCTTCTTATGTCATATAGTAAGCATTCAAGTTCATAAACAAGGTCTAGACATATTCAAACCAGACAAATCATGTACCCCCTAACCCTAAACTTTGTCTTAATTATATATGAAGTCAAGCATGAAGCAGAGAAGTGTGGTTTTGGGTTTCAAACATGGAAATTTCAAAAACCTCCCAAAAAGCTTCATTTTAATTAGACTGGCTGGTTAATTAAGAAGGATCCATGATTAATTACCTTTTCATTGTCATGTTTTAAACTTGTTTAAATCTTGGTCGAACCTAGGATTTGACCAAGATTCAAATGGGCATAAAATTTCAGAAAAAAATCGAAAGAATGAAAAACCAAAGCACATAGCCTTCTTATGTCATATATATAGTAAGCATTCAAATTGATAAACATGGTCTAGACATATTCAAACCAGAAAAATCATGTATCTACCCCTAACCCTAAACTCTATCTTATGAAGTCAAGCATGAACAGAAGTACGGTGGTTTTGGGTTTCAAACATGGTAAATTCAAGAACCTCCCAAAAGCTTCATTTTAGAGTTACTAAGAGAAAGATCCAGACTTAATTACCTTATCATTTTCACATGTTAAACTTGTTTAGATCTTGCTCAACAAACCTAGGATTTTACCAAGATTCTCAAATGGGCATAAAAATCAAAAAATGAAATACCAATGCACATAGTCCTCTTATGTCATATAGTAAGCATTCAAGTTGATAAACAAGGTCTAGACATATTCAAACAAGACAAATCATGTATCTACCCCCTATCGACCCTAAACTTCGTCTTATGAAGTCAAGCATGAAGAGAAGTGGTTTTGGGTTTCAAACATGGAAATTTCAAAAACCTCCCAAAATTCAGCTTCATTTTAGAGCGACTAAGAAGGATCGATGCTTACCTTTTCATTTCCATGTTTTAAACTTATTTAAATCTTGGTCAAACCTAGGATTTGACCAAGATTCAAATGGGCATAAAAATTCAGACAAAAAATCTAAAGAATGAAAAACCAAAGCACATAGCCTTCTTAATTATGTCATATAGTAAACACTCAAGTTGATAAACAAGGTCTGGACATATTCAAACCAGACAAATCATGTATCTACCCCCTAACCCTAAACTCGGTCTTATGAAGTCTAGCATGAGGAGAAGTCCTTTTGGGTTTCAAACGTTTAAGCCAAAAGCCCCATTTCAAATATTTCAAACTTATTCAAATTTGGTTCAAATTTGAAAGACACACAAGTTATAGCACACATAGTGCATACATTCTCACACATACTGCACTAGATGCTAACCCGGCCTATAGTTTGAGGCCATTGGATGAGGTCGAAAAAAATCTTGGATTAGAAATGGGGTTATTCGAACCCCGTAGTTGGATTTTTTGAACCTTGATTTGTACTACTGGGCAAAACCCTAGTTTAACCTATTTAATTATAGATTAGTAGGTCGATTTTTCTACTATGCAGCACATGTGTGTTTGCCCGTCGAGTGAAACTCGGAGGAAGAGGGATCACTCGGAAGGAGAGAAGAAGGGAGAGAATTATGGTGTCTCCCCTTTTTCGGGTGATGATGTTGACTTTTGTGCAGGGTTTGTCAGTGAGCAGGAGGTGCGAGCGAGCGAGTCGAGCGAGGCCGAGAATGAGAGAGATTTTTTTTTGTGAGAGGGACAACCGAAGGATCCAGAAGGACCCACAGACTTCCAATACGCATCCTGATGCGTCTTCTCTTGACAAAGAAAATGGCTGGGAGTTTGCGTACCTATTGCACGTGACTTGTGCTCACTGAAGTGTGGGACCTCACGCATGGGCACCACACGTAAGTGACAGACCTGCTGGTGTAAAAGCTCGGATGATTATTATAGTGCATTAGAACAAAGTTTCCTATGGTTTCAAGGGTAGGAAATCCAAGTTAACTCATTTACATGACATTATTTTTTCCATGAAGCAAAGTTAATGCACCTATCAATTGGTACATTTTGGAGTGACTAAGAAGGATCCAGGCTTACTTATTCGTTTTCACGTGTAAAACTTGTCTAAATCTTGGTCAAACAAAATTGGTAGAAAATTCAAAAAAAAAACAGAAAAATGAAAAACCAAAGCACATAGTCTTCTTATGTCATATAGTAAGCATTAAAGTTGATAAACAAGGTCTAGACATATTCAAACCATACAAATCATGTATCTACCCGCTAACCCCTAAACTATGTCTTAAGAAGTCAAGCATGAAGAGAAGTGGTTTTGGGTTTCAAACATGGAAATTTCAAAAACCTCCCAAAACTTCATTTTAGGGTGACTAAGAAGGATACAGGCTTCCCTTTTCATTTTCATGTTCTATACTTGTTTAAATCTTGGTCAAACCTAGGATTTGACCAAGAATCAAATGGGCACAAAAAAATAAAAAAATAAAAGCACATAGTGTTCTTATGTCATATCGTAAGCATTCAAGTTGATAAACAAGGTCTAGATATATCCAAACCAGACAAATCATGTATCTACCCCCTATCGACCCTAAATTTCGTCTTATGAAGTCAAGCATGAAGAGAAGTGGTTTTGGGTTTCAAACATGGAAATTTCAAAAACCTCCCAAAATTCAGCTTCATTTTAGAGCGACTAAGAAGGATCGATGCTTACCTTTTCATTTCCATGTTTTAAACTTATTTAAATCTTGGTCAAACCTAGGATTTGACCAAGATTCAAATGGGCATAAAAATTCAGACAAAAAATCTAAAGAATGAAAAACCAAAGCACATAGCCTTCTTAATTATGTCATATAGTAAACACTCAAGTTGATAAACAAGGTCTAGACATATTCAAACCAGAAAAATCATGTGTATATCTACCCCTAACCCTAAACTCTGTCTTATGAAATCAATCTAGGATTTAACCAAGATTCAAATGGGCATAAAATAAAAAAACAGAAAAATGAAAAACCAAAGCGCACGTAGTCTTCTTATATGTCATATAGTAAGCATTAAAGTTGATAAACAAGGTCTGGACATATTCAAACTAGCTAGACAAATCATGTATCTACCCCCTAACCCCTAAACTCTGTCTTATGACGAAGTCAAGCATGAAGATAAGTGGTTTTGGGTTTCAAACATGGAAATTTCAAAAACCTCCCAAAAACTTCATTTTAGGGTGACTAATTAAGAAGGATACAGGCTTCCCTTTTCATTTTCATGTTCTATACTTGTTTAAATCTTGGTCAAACCTAGGATTTGACCAAGATTCAAATGTGCATCAAAATTCCAAAAAAATCAGAAAAATGAAAAACCAAAGCACATAGTTTTCTTATGTCACATACATATATATAGTAAGCATTCAAAAGTTGATAAACAAGGTCTAGCTAGACATATTCAAATAAGACAAATCATGTATCTACCCCTCTAAAACCATAAACTCTGTCTTATGAAGTCAAGCATGAAGAGAAGTGGTTTTTGGTTTCAAACATGGAAATTTCAAAAACCTCCCAAAATTAAAGCTTCATTTTAGAGTGACTAGTTAAGAAGGATGCAGGCTTACCTTTTCATTTTCATGTTTTAAACTTGTTTAAATCTTGGTCAAACCTAGGATTTGACCAATATTCAAATGGGTATAAAATAAAAAATAAATAAAATAAAAAACCAAAGCACATAGTCTTCTTATGTCATATAGTAAGCATTCAAGTTCATAAACAAGGTCCAGACATATTCAAACCAGACAAATCATGTACCCCCTAACCCTAAACTTTGTCTTAATTATATATGAAGTCAAGCATGAAGCAGAGAAGTGTGGTTTTGGGTTTCAAACATGGAAATTTCAAAAACCTCCCAAAAAGCTTCATTTTAATTAGACTGGCTGGTTAATTAAGAAGGATCCATGATTAATTACCTTTTCATTGTCATGTTTTAAACTTGTTTAAATCTTGGTCGAACCTAGGATTTGACCAAGATTCAAATGGCCATAAAATTTCAGAAAAAAATCGAAAGAATGAAAAACCAAAGCACATAGCCTTCTTATGTCATATAGTAAGCATTCAAATTGATAAACATGGTCTAGACATATTCAAACCAGAAAAATCATGTATCTACCCCTAACCCTAAACTCTGTCTTATGAAGTCAAGCATGAGCAAGTACGGTGGTTTTGGGTTTCAAACATGGTAAATTCAAGAACCTCCCAAAAGCTTCATTTTAGAGTTACTAAGAGAAAGATCTAGACTTAATTACCTTATCATTTTCACATGTTAAACTTGTTTAAATCTTGCTCAACAAACCCTAGGATTTTACCAAGATTCTCAAATGGGCATAAAAATCAAAAAATGAAATACCAATGCACATAGTCCTCTTATGTCATATAGTAAGCATTCAAGTTGATAAACAAGGTCTAGACATATTCAAACAAGACAAATCATGTATCTACCCCCTATCGACCCTAAACTTCGTCTTATGAAGTCAAGCATGAAGAGAAGTGGTTTTGGGTTTCAAACATGGAAATTTCAAAAACCTCCTAAAATTCAGCTTCATTTTAGAGCGACTAAGAAGGATCGATGCTTACCTTTTCATTTCCATGTTTTAAACTTATTTAAATCTTGGTCAAACCTAGGATTTGACCAAGATTCAAATGGGCATAAAAATTCAGACAAAAAATCTAAAGAATGAAAAACCAAAGCACATAGCCTTCTTAATTATGTCATATAGTAAACACTCAAGTTGATAAACAAGGTCTAGACATATTCAAACCAGAAAAATCATGTGTATATATATCTACCCCTAACCCTAAACTCTGTCTTATGAAGTCAATCATGAAGAGAATTGGTTTTGGGTTTCAAACATGGAAATTTCAAGTACGTCCCAAAAGCTTCATATATTTTAGAGTGACTAATTAAGAAGGATCTTGGCTTACGTTTTCATTTTCATGCTTGAAACTTGTTTAAATCTTGGTTGAACCTAGGATTTGACCAGAATCAAATGTGCATAAAATTCTTTAAAAAAATAGAAAAATGAAAAACAAAAGCACATGGTCTTCTTATGTCATATAGTAAGCATTCAAGTTGATAAACAAGGTTTAGACATATTCAAACCAGACAAATCATCTATCTACCCACTAACCCTAAACTCGGTCTTATGAAGTCTAGCATGAGGAGAAGTCGTTTTGGGTTTCAAACGTTTAAGCCAAAAGCCCCATTTCAAATATTTCAAACTTATTCAAATTTGGTTCAAATTTGAAAGACACACAAGTTATAGCACACATAGTGCATACATTCTCACACATACTACACTAGATGCTAACCCGGCCTATAGTTTGAGGCCATTGGATGAGGTCGAAAAAAATCTTGGATTAGAAATGGGGTTGTTCGAACCCCGTAGTTGGATTTTTTGAACCTTGATCTGTAATCTTGGGCAAAACCCTAGTTTAACCTATTTAATTATAGATTCGTAGGTCGATTTTTCTACTATGCAGCACATGTGTGTTTGCCCGTCGAGTGAAACTCGGAGGAAGAGGGATCACTCGGAAGGAGAGAAGAAGGGAGAGAATTATGGTGTCTCCCCTTTTTCGGGTGATGATGTTGACTTTTGTGCAGGGTTTGTCAGTGAGCAGGAGGTGCGAGCGAGCGAGCGAGCGAGTCGAGCGAGGCCAAGAATGAGAGAGATTTGTTTTTTTTTTGTGAGAGGGACAACCGAAGGATCCAGAAGGACCCACAGACTTCCAATACGCATCCTGATGCGTCTTCTCTTGACAAAGAAGATGGCTGGGAGTTTGCGTACCTATTGAACGTGACTTGTGCTCACTGAAGTGTGGGACCTCACGCATGGGCACCACACGTAAGTGACAGACCTGCTGGTGTAAAAGCTCGGTTGATTATTATAGTGCATTAGAACAAAGTTTCCTATGGTTTCAAGGGTAGGAAATCCAAGTTAACTCATTTACATGACATTATTTTTTCCATGAAGCAAAGTTAACGCACCTATCAATTGGTACATTTTGGAGTGACTAAGAAGGATCCAGGCTTACTTATTCGTTTTCACGTGTAAAACTTGTCTAAATCTTGGTCAAACAAAATTGGCAGAAAATTCAAAAAATAAAACAGAAAAATGAAAAACCAAAGCACATAGTCTTCTTATGTCATATAGTAAGCATTAAAGTTGATAAACAAGGTCTAGACATATTCAAACCATACAAATCATATATCTACCCGCTAACCCCTAAACTATGTCTTAAGAAGTCAAGCATGAAGAGAAGTGGTTTTGGGTTTCAAACATGGAAATTTCAAAAACCTCCCAAAACTTCATTTTAGGGTGACCAAGAAGGATACAGGCTTCCCTTTTCATTTTCATGTTCTATACTTGTTTAAATCTTGGTCAAACCTAGCTAGGATTTGACCAAGATTCAAATGGGCACAAAAAAATAAAAAAATAAAAGCACATAGTGTTCTTATGTCATATCGTAAGCATTCAAGTTGATAAACAAGGTCTAGATATATCCAAACCAGACAAATCATGTATCTACCCCCTATCGACCCTAAACTTCGTCTTATGAAGTCAAGCATGAAGAGAAGTGGTTTTGGGTTTCAAACATGGAAATTTCAAAAACCTCCCAAAATTCAGCTTCATTTTAGAGCGACTAAGAAGGATCGATGCTTACCTTTTCATTTCCATGTTTTAAACTTATTTAAATCTTGGTCAAACCTAGGATTTGACCAAGATTCAAATGGGCATAAAAATTCAGACAAAAAATCTAAAGAATGAAAAACCAAAGCACATAGCCCTCTTAATTATGTCATATAGTAAACACTCAAGTTGATAAACAAGGTCTAGACATATTCAAACCAGAAAAATCATGTGTATATCTACCCCTAACCCTAAACTCTGTCTTATGAAGTCAATCTAGGATTTAACCAAGATTCAAATGGGCATAAAATAAAAAAAATAGAAAAATGAAAAACCAAAGCGCACATAGTCTTCTTATATGTCATATAGTAAGCATTAAAGTTGATAAACAAGGTCTGGACATATTCAAACTAGCTAGACAAATCATGTATCTACCCCCTAACCCCTAAACTCTGTCTTATGATGAAGTCAAGCATGAAGATAAGTGGTTTTGGGTTTCAAACATGGAAATTTCAAAAACCTCCCAAAAACTTCATTTTAGGGTGACTAATTAAGAAGGATATAGGCTTCCCTTTTCATTTTCATGTTCTATACTTGTTTAAATCTTGGTCAAACCTAGGATTTGACCAAGATTCAAATGTGCATCAAAATTCCAAAAAAAAAACAGAAAAATGAAAAACCAAAGCAGATAGTTTTCTTATGTCACATACATATATATAGTAAGCATTCAAAAGTTGATAAACAAGGTCTTGCTAGACATATTCAATTAAGACAAATCATGTATCTACCCCTCTAAAACCATAAACTCTGTCTTATGAAGTCAAGCATGAAGAGAAGTGGTTTTTGGTTTCAAACATGGAAATTTCAAAAACCTCCCAAAATTAAAGCTTCATTTTAGAGTGACTAGTTAAGAAGGATCCAGGCTTACCTTTTCATTTTCATGTTTTAAACTTGTTTAAATCTTGGTCAAACCTAGGATTTGACCAATATTCAAATGGGCATAAAATAAAAAATAAATAAAATAAAAACCAAAGCACATAGTCTTCTTATGTCATATAGTAAGCATTCAAGTTCATAAACAAGGTCTAGACATATTCAAACCAGACAAATCATGTACCCCCTAACCCTAAACTTTGTCTTAATTATATATGAAGTCAAGCATGAAGCAGAGAAGTGTGGTTTTGGGTTTCAAACATGGAAATTTCAAAAACCTCCCAAAAAGCTTCATTTTAATTAGACTGGCTGGTTAATTAAGAAGGATCCATGATTAATTACCTTTTCATTGTCATGTTTTAAACTTGTTTAAATCTTGGTCGAACCTAGGATTTGACCAAGATTCAAATGGCCATAAAATTTCAGAAAAAAATCGAAAGAATGAAAAACCAAAGCACATAGCCTTCTTATGTCATATAGTAAGCATTCAAATTGATAAACATGGTCTAGACATATTCAAACCAGAAAAATCATGTATCTACCCCTAACCCTAAACTCTGTCTTATGAAGTCAAGCATGAATAGAAGTACGGTGGTTTTGGGTTTCAAACATGGTAAATTCAAGAACCTCCCAAAAGCTTCATTTTAGAGTTACTAAGAGAAAGATCTAGACTTAATTGCCTTATCATTTTCACATGTTAAACTTGTTTAAATATTGCTCAACAAACCTAGGATTTTACCAAGATTCTCAAATGGGCATAAAAATCAAAAAATGAAATACCAATGCACATAGTCCTCTTATGTCATGTAGTAAGCATTCAAGTTGATAAACAAGGTCTAGACATATTCAAACAAGACAAATCATGTATCTACCCCCTATCGACCCTAAACTTCATCTTATGAAGTCAAGCATGAAGAGAGGTGGTTTTGGGTTTCAAACATGGAAATTTCAAAAACCTCCCAAAATTCAGCTTCATTTTAGAGCGACTAAGAAGGATCGATGCTTACCTTTTCATTTCCATGTTTTAAACTTATTTAAATCTTGGTCAAACCTAGGATTTGACCAAGATTCAAATGGGCATAAAAATTCAGACAAAAAATCTAAAGAATGAAAAACCAAAGCACATAGCCTTCTTAATTATGTCATATAGTAAACACTCAAGTTGATAAACAAGGTCTAGACATATTCAAACCAGAAAAATCATGTGTATATCTACTCCTAACCCTAAACTCTGTCTTATGAAGTCAATCATGAAGAGAATTGGTTTTGGGTTTCAAACATGGAAATTTCAAGTACGTCCCAAAAGCTTCATATATTTTAGAGTGACTAATTAAGAAGGATCTTGGCTTACGTTTTCATTTTCATGCTTGAAACTTGTTTAAATCTTGGTTGAACCTAGGATTTGACCAGAATCAAATGTGCATAAAATTCTTTAAAAAATAGAAAAATGAAAAACAAAAGCACATGGTCTTCTTATGTCATATAGTAAGCATTCAAGTTGATAAACAAGGTTTAGACATATTCAAACCAGACAAATCATGTATCTACCCCCTAACCCTAAACTCGGTCTTATGAAGTCTAGCATGAGGAAAAGTCGTTTTGGGTTTCAAACGTTTAAGCCAAAAGCCCCATTTCAAATATTTCAAACTTATTCAAATTTGGTTCAAATTTGAAATACACACAAGTTATAGCACACATAGTGCATACATTCTCACACATACTGCACTAGATGCTAACCCGGCCTATAGTTTGAGGCCATTGGATGAGGTCGAAAAAAATCTTGGTTTAGAAATGGGGTTGTTCGAACCCCGTAGTTGGATTTTTTGAACCTTGATCTGTAGTAATCTTGGGCAAAACCCTAGTTTAACCTATTTAATTATAGATTCGTAGGTCGATTTTTCTACTATGCAGCACATGTGTGTTTGCCCGTCGAGTGAAACTCGGAGGAAGAGGGATCACTCGGAAGGAGAGAAGAAGGGAGAGAATTATGGTGTCTCCCCTTTTTCGGGTGATGATGTTGACTTTTGTGCAGGGTTTGTCAGTGAGCAGGAGGTGCGAGCGAGCGAGCGAGCGAGTCGAGCGAGGCCGAGAATGAGAGAGATTTGTTTTTTTTTGTGAGAGGGACAACCGAAGGATCCAGAAGGACCCACAGACTTCCAATACGCATCCTGATGCGTCTTCTCTTGACAAAGAAGATGGCTGGGAGTTTGCGTACCTATTGCACGTGACTTGTGCTCACTGAAGTGTGGGACCTCACGCATGGGCACCACACGTAAGTGACAGACCTGCTGGTGTAAAAGCTCGGTTGATTATTATAGTGCATTAGAACAAAGTTTCCTATGGTTTCAAGGGTAGGAAATCCAAGTTAACTCATTTACATGACATTATTTTTTCCATGAAGCAAAGTTAACGCACCTATCAATTGGTACATTTTGGAGTGACTAAGAAGGATCCAGGCTTACTTATTCGTTTTCACGTGTAAAACTTGTCTAAATCTTGGTCAAACAAAATTGTGAAAATTCAAAAAATAAAAGCAGAAAAATGAAAAACCAAAGCACATAGTCTTCTTATGTCATATAGTAAGCATTAAAGTTGATAAACAAGGTCTAGACATATTCAAACCATACAAATCATGTATCTACCCGCTAACCCCTAAACTATGTCTTAAGAAGTCAAGCATGAAGAGAAGTGGTTTTGGGTTTCAAACATGGAAATTTCAAAAACCTCCCAAAACTTCATTTTAGGGTGACTAAGAAGGATACAGGCTTCCCTTTTCATTTTCATGTTCTATACTTGTTTAAATCTTGGTCAAACCTAGGATTTGACCAAGATTCAAATGGGCACAAAAAAATAAAAAAATAAAAGCGCATAGTGTTCTTATGTCATATCGTCAGCATTCAAGTTGATAAACAATGTCTAGATATATCCAAACCAGACAAATCATGTATCTACCCCCTATCGACCCTAAACTTCGTCTTATGAAGTCAAGCATGAAGAGAAGTGGTTTTGGGTTTCAAACATGGAAATTTCAAAAACCTCCCAAAATTCAGCTTCATTTTAGAGCGACTAAGAAGGATCAATGCTTACCTTTTCATTTCCATGTTTTAAACTTATTTAAATCTTGGTCAAACCTAGGATTTGACCAAGATTCAAATGGGCATAAAAATTCAGACAAAAAATCTAAAGAATGAAAAACCAAAGCACATAGCCTTCTTAATTATGTCATATAGTAAACACTCAAGTTGATAAAAAGGTCTAGACATATTCAAACCAGAAAAATCATGTGTATATCTACCCCTAACCCTAAACTCTGTCTTATGAAGTCAATCTAGGATTTAACCAAGATTCAAATGGGCATAAAATAAAAAAACAGAAAAATGAAAAACCAAAGCGCACATAGTCTTCTTATATGTCATATAGTAAGCATTAAAGTTGATAAACAAGGTCTGGACATATTCAAACTAGCTAGACAAATCATGTATCTACCCCCTAACCCCTAAACTCTGTCTTATGACGAAGTCAAGCATGAAGATAAGTGGTTTTGGGTTTCAAACATGGAAATTTCAAAAACCTCCCAAAAACTTCATTTTAGGGTGACTAATTAAGAAGGATACAGGCTTCCCTTTTCATTTTCATGTTCTATACTTGTTTAAATCTTGGTCAAACCTAGGATTTGACCAAGATTCAAATGTTCATCAAAATTCCAAAAAAAAACAGTAAAATGAAAAACCAAAGCACATAGTTTTCTTATGTCACATACATATATATAGTAAGCATTCAAAAGTTGATAAACAAGGTCTAGCTAGACATATTCAAATAAGACAAATCATGTATCTACCCCTCTAAAACCATAAACTCTGTCTTATGAAGTCAAGCATGAAGAGAAGTGGTTTTTGGTTTCAAACATGGAAATTTCAAAAACCTCCCAAAATTAAAGCTTCATTTTAGAGTGACTAGTTAAGAAGGATCCAGGCTTACCTTTTCATTTTCATGTTTTAAACTTGTTTAAATCTTGGTCAAACCTAGGATTTGACCAATATTCAAATGGGCATAAAATAAAAAATAAATAAAATAAAAAACCAAAGCACATATTCTTCTTATGTCATATAGTAAGCATTCAATTTCATAAACAAGGTCTAGACATATTCAAACCAGACAAATCATGTACCCCCTAACCCTAAACTTTGTCTTAATTATATATGAAGTCAAGCATGAAGCAGAGAAGTGTGGTTTTGGGTTTCAAACATGGAAATTTCAAAAACCTCCCAAAAAGCTTCATTTTAATTAGACTGGCTGGTTAATTAAGAAGGATCCATGATTAAT